>NW_008360330.1:3947636-3948285 GCF_000622305.1 Nannospalax galili | reverse complement strand
CTCTGGAGGAGTACAATGAGAATCCCCTAGAGATAATGCAGGACATGGAACTCAGAAGAACAATTATAAACATGATAAAAGAATTCAGTGCATTTAAAGAACACACAAACAAAGAAATCAAAGAACGGAAGGAAGATAGGGATAAACTTCTGAATGAATTCGGAAATGAGTTAGAAATATTGAAGAATACTCAGGCTTAAATGAAGAAGGAAGTGAAACATTCAGTAAGCCAATTAGAAATGACAGGAGAAAGCCTCACCAACAGGATGAATGAAATGGAAAACAGAGTACCAATGTTGGAAGATAAAGTGGACGAACTAGACAACTCAAAAAAAGATTATGAAAAATTTAAGAAATCACAAGAATGGAATATGCAGGAATTGTGTGACACCATAAAAAGACCAAACTTATGAATCATAGGCATACAGGAAGGAGAAGAATCCCAAGATAATGGTGTGGACCAGATCTTCAACAGAATTGTGGAAGAAAATTTCCCAAAATTAAAGAAAGTCATGTTCATACAAATACAAGAAGCATATAGAACACCAAAAAGACAGGACCAGAAAAAAACTCTCCACGGCACATCATAGTAAAAACACTACACGTACAAAACAAAGAGAAAATTCTGATAGCTGCAAAGAGAAACAAG
>NW_008360330.1:3944825-3946553 GCF_000622305.1 Nannospalax galili | reverse complement strand
ATACAACACAATAAAAACTCTGGGACACGCTGAAAGCTGTCCTTAGAGGGAAGTTTATAGCTCTAAGTGCCTACATCAAAAAATTGGAAAGAACACAAATAAATGACTTAAAGCTGCAACTCAAGACACTTGAAAAACAACAGCAAACAAAACCCAAATCCAGCAGACAAGAAGATAACAACAAAAATCAGGGCCGAAATTCATGAAATTGAAACAAAGAAAGCAATACAACAAATCAACAAATCCAAGAGCTGGTTCATTGGAAAAGATAAACAAGATTGACAGACCACTAGCCCAGTTAACCAAAAGAAAGAAAGAGCACCTCCAAATCAATAAAATCAGAGATGAAAAGGGAAACGTCATAACAGACACTAGAAAGATACAGAACATTATAAGGGAATACTTTCCTTTAATCCCAGCACTTAGGAGGCAGAGGCAGGTGGATCACTGTGAGCTCAAGGCCAGCCTGGTCTACATAGTGAGTTCCAGGACAGCTGGGGCTACAGGGAGATCCTGTCTCAAAAAGACCAACAACAACAACAAAAAGACCCTATATGCTACTAAATTTGAAAATGTAAAAGAAATGGACAGATATCTAAAGGCATGGGAACCACCAAAACTAAACCAAGAAGAGATTAACAGATTAAACAGACCCATAACACACAAAAAAAATTGAAACAGTAATACAAAACCTCCTGACCAAAAAAAGCCCAGGAAAAGATGGATTTATAGCAGAATTATATCAGACATTTAAAGAAGATCCACATCCAATAGCACTTAATTTATTCAAAAGGATAGAAATGGAGTGAGAACTTCCAAATTCTTTCTATGAAGCCAGCATCACTCTAATACCAAAGCCAGGTAAAGGTACAACCATAAAAGAAAATTATAGACCCATATCCTTAATGAACATAGATAGAAAAATTCTCAACAAGATACATGCAAACTGCATACAGATGCACATCAAAGAGATCATCCATCATGATCGAGTCAGATTTATCCCAGAGATGCAGGGTTGGTTCAATATACGTAAGTCAATAAACGTTATAAATTATATAAATGGGCTCAAAGACAAGAACCACATGGTCATCTCAATTGATGCAGAGAAGGCCTTTGACAAAATTCAACATGCATTTATGTTCAAAGTCCTAGAGAGAATTGGACTGGAGGGAACATACCTCAATATAATTAAAGCCATATATAACACACCCACAGCCAACATTATTCTAAATGGACAAAAACTGGAAGTATTCCCACTGAAATAAGGAACCAGACAATGCTGCCCACTAGCCCCACTTCTCTTTAACACAGTACTTGAAACCCATTCAAGAGCAATAAGACAAGAGAAGGAAATTAGAGTAACAATTGCAAAAGAAGAGATCAAATTATCCTTTTTTGCAGAAGATATGATACTATATCTAATAGACGTCAAAAATTCCATCAGAAAACTGCTAGAAATTATTAACACCTTCAGTAAAGTGGCAGGTTACAAAATTAACCTACAGAATTCTGTAGCCTTTCTATATACCAATAACAAGCAATCAGAGAAAGAGCACATGGAAACACTCCCTAGCTGCAAAAAAATAAAATAAAATATCTTGGAATAAACCTGACCAAAGATGTTAAAGAGCTCTACATTGAAAATTTTAAATCTTTAAGAGAGAGATTGAGGAAGATGTCAGAAGATGGAAGGACCTCCCATGCTCATGGATTAGAAGAATTAATATT
>NW_008360330.1:3941933-3944515 GCF_000622305.1 Nannospalax galili | reverse complement strand
TGCTGCAAAAAAAAAATATCTTGGAATAAATCTGACTAAAGACACCAAAGATCTCTACAATGAAAATTTTAAATAGTTAAAGAGATTGAGGAAGACACCAGGAGATGGAAGGACCTCTCATGTTCATGGATTGGAAGAATTAATATTGTTAAAATGACCATCCTATCAAAAGCAATATATAGATTCAATGCAATCCCAATCAAAATTCATGTGACATACTTCACAGAATTAGAAAAATGCATCCTTAAATTCATATGGAGGCACAAAAGACCTCGGATAGCCAAAACAACCCTGAGCACTAAGAACAATGCCGGGGGTATTACTATACCATTTTTTAAGCTGTATTACAGAGCTATAGTCATAAAAACAACATGGCACTGGCACAAAAATAGACCCATACATCAATGGAATAAAATTGAAGACCCAAATATGAGTAAATGCAATTTTAGCCACCTGATATTTCACAAAGTAGCCAGGAATATTCACTGGAGGAAAGACAGCATTATCAGCAAATGGTGCTGCCAAAGCTGGATCGCCACCTGTAGAAGAATAAAACTAAACCCCTATCTTTCACCCTGCACAAAAGACCTCAATATAAAGCCTGAAACTCTGAAACTGTTAGAAGAAAACATTGGGAAAAACCTACAAGATATAGGCGTAGGAAAGGATTTTCTAAACCAGCCATCAGTTGCTCAGGAAACAAGGTCAAGAATCAACAAGTGGGACCTCATTCAACTAAAAATCTTCTGTACCTCAAAGGAGGCAACAAGGGAAACAAACATAAAACCCACAGAATGGGATAAAATCTTCACCAGCGACACATCCCACAGAGGTTTAATATCGAGAATATATAACGAACTCAAAAAACAGAGAATCAAGACAAGAAGTAACCCAATTAAAAGATGGGCTAAGGAGCTGAACAGAGAATTCTCAAAAGAAGTTTTTTGAAACATCTTAAAAGATGTTCAACATCACTAATAATCAGGGAAATGCAAATTAAAACCACTTTAAGATTTCACCTTACCCCAGTCAGACTGGCTAAGATCAAGAAAACAGATGATACCAAATGTTGGAGGGGATGTGGGGAAAGGGGAACACTCATCCACTGCTGTTGGGGATGCAAACTTGTTCAACCCCTATGGAAAAGAGTGGAGAATGCTTAAAACACTACAAATGAACCTACCATTTGACCCAGTTATACCACTCCTTGGCATATACCCAAAGAACTCATCCTATTGCAGAGACACTTGTACATCCATGTTTGTTGCTGCTCTTTTCACAGTAGCTAAGAGATGGAAGCAACGTAAGTGTCCCTCAATTGACGAGTGGATAATGAAAATGTGGTTCATTTATACGATGGAGTTTTACTCAGCAGTAAAGAAAGATGAAATCATGAAATTTGCAGGTAAATGGATGGAACTGGAAACTGTTATACTAAGTGAAGTAACAAACTCAGGAATAAAAATGACGTGTTCTTCCTCATATGTGGATCCTAGAACCAAACCCTGATAAGTGAGTATGTAACTAGACATAACTACAGCAACCAGGATAATGGAAAGGAAACAGGGAGGTAAAGGAAAAGAAAGAACCTGAAAGAGAAGAACAGTAGGAAACAGGCATTAACAAGGGAGATATGGATAAAAATTGGGTTCGTTTAAGGGAGTGGGAGGGAAGGGTACACAAGGATGCTAGGGGATAAAAGGAAAGAAGGAGCTCAAGAGAGGTAGGACTTTAGGACAAGGGTATTATTAGGGGAGAAAAGGGGGAAATGGGGGCAGCCTAGGTAGGAAAACATGATGGAGGGGTGAGACAATGTGAGAGATAAATAATGCCTAGCTAGTTTTGAAAACCAGAGGGAACCATATCATATTACTCCTACAACCTACTGACAAATTATACTTAGCAGATCAGGAAAAATATGTTTAGGTAAGGTTTATCTGAGAATAATTCGTCCTTGCTCAAGATTTATCTACATGACTAACAGTAATTAAAAGTACCAGACTGTTGGAACTAACCTTATTAGATGTTTAACAGACGTACTTTGAGGCCTATAATAATTTGGTCAGAAGGACATAAAGGACAGTTTTTGCTCCTTGCCCTCCTAGGTCATCTAGTTCCAGGGGACTATGAGCATCTCTCAAAATGTCCTGTAATTGTGGTGGGTCACCTGTCCTCTCGATCAAGGAGGCCAAGGAAACCCCACCAGATGGACTTGAACCAGTGTCCAGTCTACAAGGAGGGCGTCAACTCAGAGGAATCATTTCCTCCATGCTTCCAAGAGAAGCCAATCATGGTTGAGCAGGACCTTTGACTTATCTTCAAATAGGCAGAACTGGTAAAAGGAAGGAGCCAGGGGCTCCTCCCAGGCCATGTGACCCCTGAAGAACAGATCCTCAAACGACCTTAAGAGTAAAAATAAATTGGTTTATCTGGGCCAATTGTATGGCCTTAAACACACAAAAGGAAAGTATTACCAAAGATTAAAGGGACCAATATAAATTTTTAAGCGTCAATATGTATAGCTAAAGGCTACATAACAAGCAACAATGCCAGATAGGAGATACCTTCTTTTGAGTTGTTGG
>NW_008360330.1:3920585-3941662 GCF_000622305.1 Nannospalax galili | reverse complement strand
TGGGAAGTGGGTGTATAGTTGAATAAGATGGTTTGGGATGTTCTGTGTGATACAAACACACATACACACAAATCAACAAATTTTTAAAAATGTATTACATTTGAGGAGGAAGCATGGAAATTTACGTCCTGCTAATTAGTAGAGATGATAAACATTACCATTGAAATCTATGTGATGAGTTTATAGACATACACAGGCGCCGAGGATACATGTGCAACCGATTATGTCTAGTAATAATCAGATACATACAGATGTTGATGCATGCACCAACATCTCAGTGTTAGTAGCAAAAACAATGAATCTTTCTACAAAGAACAATACATTCTAAAATGAAATGGAGATCTTTTTTAAAGGTTAAAAACTCATCCAATTTTATGTCTTACAGTGCTTATACTGAGTTTAGTATTATATAACTGTATTAATTCAACTGTGAACCTAGAAACTTGCACCCACTTGTGAAAGAGATGTACTCTTGCTCTGGAGTGTGTTACTGAATATATTAAAGCTGTAGTGAAATGCTTTTCTAATCATATAGTTATTAAAAAGTAAAAAATATATATTTTATTTGTTATTGATTTTATTTTGTGTATGAGTGTATTGCCTGCATGTAGGTTGGTGTACCTGTGTCTTGCAATGCCTGTGGAGGTTAGAAGAGGGCGTTGGACCCCCTGAAACTGGAGTTATAGGTAGTTGTTAGCTTCCATGTGGATGTTGAGAATTGAACCTGAGTCCTCTGAAAGAGCAGCCAGTGCTCTTAACCAATGAGCCATCTCTCTAGCCCCTTAAATTTATTCTTAATACTTTATAAATTCTATGATATTGGAAATAGAAATTAATAAATTAACCATATTGCCATGTTCTTATTATGTAAAATATGATTTATTTTACATATCGTCCTTAAGTTCTGCAATTTTCTAAATACACTTCTTAGTTCCTTTTAAATCTTTGCAAATTTCTAGAATTTTCTGTGTAATAATCATGGCGCCTGAAAATAGACATTTTATTCTTTTGTTCTTGTTTTTAAGCTTTTTATTTCCTTTTATCCATTTGCTGCCTTAAATATAACTTCAAGCACATGTTAAGTAGGAGAGGTGAGAATGGGCGTCCTTGCTTGCTTATAATCTCTTGCCAAAAAATTTAGTTTCCCACCATGATGTGTGATGATTTTTTTTGTTCTTCATAGGTGTGGTTTATCACATTAGTGAGTTGCTCTTGTTTTCCTAGCTTTTCAGAGTTTTAAAAATACAGAAGTTGCCATCAAAATTTGAGAAATATTGGGTCAATGGTTTGCTTAGTTTTAGTTAGGCAGGATGAATGCATTCTGGAGATGAAATTTATGCCATGGTGATGATGATGATGATGACAATGATGATAAATAATGTATAATTAAAATTGCTGAAGGTAGACCTTAAATGTCCTCCTGATAAAGAGGGTGGTGTTTATGTGAAGTGATAGGTATATTAACTATTTTCATTTAATCATCTCACAATTTATATGTAAATCCAAAAATTGCATTATATACTACAAATGTATACAATTTTAATTTGTTAATTATAATCTCAAAATGCTGAAATAAATAAAAGCAAGAAAACAAAGAATACTGCATGTGTTCACACTCAGAAACTCAAATATCTCTCTCCAAAAAAGAAATATGTCAACAGTTTTGTCTGAATCTACTGGTGATATCAATCATTTATCTCTGAGATTTTCCTGGTATGTTGAATCACATTGATGTAAGTGCTTTACTAATTCAATATCCTTTATACCATATCTATTTTTGTTAAATATGTGTATACTTTTTAGTAAGAGACACAGGTTCATCACTATTTCTTTTCTCTTCAGTATCTTTTTCAGATTCTGGCATTAGGGCTTTTCTCTGATCTTAGAAGGTCAGCTGGAAAGTAGTTTGTTTTGTTTTGTTTTGTTTTGTGTTTATTTTCAAAGAAGTTGTCTAAATTTGGTTTATTTTTCCCCTATATGTTTGATACAGTTCATCAAAAAAAACCAGTTTCTATAGTTTGGGGCAGAGTTCTCCAAAAAACCATGTGTTGAGTCTTGGTTCCCAGGGTGTCACTATTGGAACCTTCAGGAGGTGGTCCCTGGTGGGATGCCTTAGGTCTTTGTGGACATGCTCTCGAAGGGACTGTGGAACTCAGTTGGTTCACCGTACTTCCTAGCTCAGGGTGGAAGTGCTTTTCTCTGCCTTGTACTTCTGCAATGATGTGCTGTCCTTCCCAGGGATTCAAAGCAATGAGGCTACTCCATCTCGGACCAGAACCTCCAGAATTATGAGTCAAATTAAATCTCTTTTTCTTTATAAGTTTATTGTCGTAGGTATCCTAATATAGTTATGTGTCATTGACTAATATGCTGCCTGAGCCTATAGTTTTCTATGTGGTAAACTTTTGATAATTGTATTAGGGTTTCCTAAAGAAATTTTATCAGTCATATCATTTGTTAGATTTATTAGATTGGCTTACAGGATAGAGTCTGAGTAGTCCAACAATGGCTGTACCACACTGGAGAGGCTGAGAATCCAGTAGTTGCTTAGTCCATGAGGCTGGATGTCTCAGCAGTTCCAATCTGGCACTGAAGGCCTGATGGATTCCTAGAGATCTGCTAGTCTTCAGTCTACACTGGAGTCTGAAAAAATTGATTCTACTATCAGCAGAAGAATGCCACAGCAACAAGATAAATTTGCCAGAGAGAAAGAAGGCAAGCAGGCAAAAAGCAAAAGCTTCCTTCTGCCATGGCCTTCTATATGGGCTGCCATCAGAGGTAACACCCACATTTACGGTGGGTGTTACATCTTCAGATGATCCTGTTAAGAAAGTCTCTGGCTCTCATTTCAGCTAATTCCAGATCCAGTCAAGTTGACAACCAAGACTAGTCATCACAAGTCCATCCCTTATCAACTTAATACCCAATTACATTGCCTTATGTCATGCTTAATTTTCAAATGAAAGCAATGGTAAGGTCATAATCCCACCAAACATGATGTAACTATCTTGTGTATAGTCATAAACATATTGTATATTTTAAAGTAGATGGTAAGTTCTTTGAGGAATGCTTAGTCCTAAATATGATAATATAGATTTACAACACTAAACCACTTAACACATCTCAATTACACATTTTTAAAAGGAAACAAATCACAAACACGCTTAATATATGTATATATGCACAAGCACATTCTTAACAAAATAGAACAGAAACATTCATGCCAATTACAATTCTTGTTTCTGCAACTAGTCATGTGACCTCAGCTGATATTTGTAACTAACTTCCTTTACTACCCATTCTGTATTTACTCTACCCTTCACGCAGAAAAGCTGGAGGGGCTAAGTCAGGTGAGTCCTTTGGAAGTGCAGTCCCAGAAGCCAGACATAGAACTACTAGATTTGGGGTTTTCCCTACCTGGTTTTGCTCTTTTTTGGTACATTATTTTCTCACTATGTCCCCATTCCTCCCTTTTGGAATGGGAATGTGTATTTGGTTCCATTGTATGTTGGAACGATGTAATTTGTCTTTTGATTTTACAGGAGCTAACAGTTAAGAGATTGCCTTGAGTCTTAGAAGAGATTTTGGAGTCTGGACTTTTGAATAGTATTGAGATTGATTTAAAAAAAAAAAGCTATGGGGACTTTTTAAGGTTGGACTAAATACATTTTGTATTTTATATGATCATAAGCCTTTGGAGACCAGGGAGTGGAATGTAGTGGTTTGAATGAGAATGTCCCCTGTAGGTTCCAAGTATTTGTACATTTATTACCAGCTGGTAGTGCTGTTTTGGGAGGTTTTAAGAGGTGTGGCCTTGCTGGAGAAGTGCATCACTGGGGGCAGGCTTTGAGAGCTCTTAAGCCTTGCCAGATTTCCAGTCTCTCTATTTTCTGTGCCTGTTTGTAGATGTGAGTGCTTACCTTTCTGTTCCTGCTCTAACTTCCTCACCATGCCTCCCTGTCATAAAGTACTCTAATTCCTCTGGAACTTGAAACTGTGAGCTCAAATAAACTCTTCTTCCTATATGCTCCCTTGGTCAGGGTGTTTTTATCACAGCAACAGAAAAGTAAGACAATAATACATTTAATTTTTTAAAAATTCTATTTTATTGAGAATTTCATAGATGAGTACAATGTATTTTGTAATCATTTCCATCTCCTCTTCCAACTCCTCCCAGACCCTCCCCAACAAGTCTTTCTCTCAACTTCAGGTCATTTTTTCCTCCACTGAATCCAGTTAGTGTGCATAGGTGTGGGGCCATCCACTATAGAATGGGCAACTTACTAGTGTGGCTTTCTGAAGGAAAACCACTCTCCCTACTTCAGTACCCATCAACTACCAATAGCTCTTAGCTAAGTGTGGGGCCTCATGAATTCCACCCCCATCCATATCAGAACTTTGACTGGCTTGATCTTGTGTAGGTCTTGTGTAATGGTTATGGTGAACATAACTGTTGTGCTTGGTACCATAAACTTGATCTGGAAACAATAGTTGGGGAGGTCATATGCCTATGAGAGAATCAACTACTATTAGTTTGCTAAACAACATAGTATTAAACTGTCTTCTAAATGCTTACCTTCATACCCCTAGCTTTCAGCCCCCATGGGAGAAGCTTCTTTTTGCAGTGGACAGTGGTTCATAAAGAGACTCAAAGGGCAAAGAGCAAGAAACTACAGAGTGCTCTGTCCTAAATAGACATCTATATCACCCCTTACCCAAGGTTCAGGTCACATCACTGAAGAGACGGCAGAGAATTGTAAGAGGCAGAGGTCAGGGCATGTAAGAGGCATGTATCAGTGTCTACTGGACATGACAGAGCCATTCCACTCAGGAAATAGATTCAATTTTTATTGTTTTTTGAGAATTTTATAAATGAAAACTAAACATCATTTCTACCCCTTTTTCTTCCCCCTTCCAACACCTCCCTCATCTCTCTCAGTCCTATCACCTCTTCTTTATTTTTGTCATCTGTCTGTCTGTCTGTCTGTCTGGTTTTGAAACAAGATCTTGCTTTGTAGCCTAGGTTGTTTCCCAGTATTTCTGTCTTAGCTTCTAGAATGCTGGGATTATAAGAAATTGCCACTGTGCCTGGATAGTAAGTTCATATTCTTTAGCAAAACATATGGATTCTCCAGTTTTCTATTTCATCTTGTATCAGTTTGGTGAAGTGTGTTTTTAAAGGAAATTTCCCATTGTATTTAAGCTGTAGAATTTGTTAGCATAAAGTTATTTATAATATCACCTTGCTGCTCTTAAATGTGTGTGCAATCCTTAATGGGCATTCTCTTTTCATTCCTGATAATGGTAATATCTTTCTTTTATTCTTTTCTTTCCCCCCGTCTCTCTGTAGCGATACTCAAGTTTTTTCCAATTTTGTTATATTAGAATACTAACTGGTTCTGTCTTTTACCCCAATTATTTATCAATGATTTTCATTTTTATTATGTCCTTCCATCATAATCTTGGCACTGAATTTCCTTAACTTCACGGTATGAAGGTGGAAGTAGATAGACCTCATTTTAAAAATAAGAATTCAATGAGGAAATATTTTCTGATACATAGTATTAAATAAATGGTACTCATCTTAATTATTATAGAGACATCTCTGGTACATACTGTTGAGAATTTCCTCTAAATTTCTACTTAATAATTATGGCTAATAGATTATTGTTTTCTTTCTGTATTTATATGGAAGAAATCCCCATATAAGTGATGGTGGACAACAGCTTAACATTTTGAGGCCTTCACTGGATAAAATTACAGGCATCTATAAGACTGTGCATCCTTCAAAATGCAGTAAAACAGGGACTGTTCCTACCTGTGTGAAGCATTCTTTTCCCCAGCTGTAGCTTCAGCTGCTCACTGTCTGAAGGGGATTTTTTTTTTTTTTTTTTTTTTATAGATTCTTGCTGAGCTCAGCATTATGGTCTTATTTATATACCTGGAGTGAGACCAGATGGGGTTTTAAAAGAGCTGGGATTTATAGAGCCCAGAATCTACGATAGCCTTGAAGATAAGAAAAAGTCACAGATGATAGGAGGTCAAGCAAAGGGAGATGGAATGGAATCCTTCATGTAGAAACTCAGCTATGTGATATTCCCATGTGAGATGTGTCATATACTTTAACAGTAATACTTCACATACTGTGACACTAATTAGTATATACATGCTAGAGATGTATCTATTCAAGGTCAGCATCATTTGTGCAGTAAGATTCAAATTCAGGACTATGAGACCCCAAAGTCCATTTTGTAGCACTGTATAAGGCCCTTCCTCCACAGCGAAGCTGGGATGAGGGTGTGAGCTGGAGTATGGACTAAGCAAACTTGCTAATAATCCTCACCTCAACTCCAGGCTTTAAAATCTTCCATGATGCAAAGTAAGGGAAAATTTCTTTAGAAACTTAAATGAGAATCTGGAAGGGTAGAGAGCACTAGGAGGTTTGTATACAACAAAACAACCGCAGGCTTGTCAATTTATATTTTGTTGAAAGGTAATGAGGGTCTAGGGAATTTTCAAAATCCTCAGGAAAGCAAAGGTTGACCTTGCTTTATGTACTGGATGTACAAAGTTGAATATAAAGCTAATATTTGTATACTGAATCTTGTTTGACATAATTGCAAAGCTTTGCTTCCATTAGGAAAACACACATACTAAAATTCAAGGTCTTGAATACAAGTCCTAATAAAAACAACTCTTAAGCATCCTGGCATTCACTTCAAAGAAGCATTTTGTCTCTGTCAATACTCAGTCTGCAGTGCATTTAATTCTCTGAGGAAATCTCTGTGAGCATTTTGCTAAGTGGCTAATCAATCCACCTGATTTTGCCCAGTTCAATTAAAGCACAGCTATGAGAACAGACAGTGCCTTCCACGGTAGATGAAAGAGTCGGAGTGGCAAGCCGAGGCTCCTAGCCATGCTAGGGGACAGCCTCTCACCCATTTCCCCCAGTGGTACAAGGGCAGGATGATGACAGAGAACAGCCCAGTAGCCAGTTCACAAACCAAGTTCTTGGTTGTTTGATAACATGCTCTCCCTCTCATTGTGTACTGACTGACTCTTCATTTCTCTGTATCTCCTTCCTTCCCCATCTCAACCTCTCTCCCCATCCCCATCCCTTTCTCCACCCTTTTTTGCATTCTCCTCTTTTTCATTGTTTGAATGAGCATTTCAAGTGAATAAATTATTTATTGACTATGTTGACTGTGCTATTGCTCTGGAACTCACAACTGAAGATCTGAAGGACTAGAAATAGTATTAACATTTACTTTTCCTGACTCATTTTTAGAGATAGAATGGACCGTCACTATCATTCATTTGTTCCCTCATTCATTTATTCAGTAAATAGCTTAGTATAAGGAACTATTCAAGGTTATGGAGGACAGCAGTGAAACAGGAAGAGAGAGAAACACATTCATGCCCACAGTTTCCATTCTTGGCAGGGAATGGAGAGACATTTGTAATTTAAAAAGTAAATTATATAGTATGTGGAAGATAGCAAGTTCTGTGGAAAAAAATAGAGGAGGGTAAGGAGGATGGAGTGCTTTAAAGCTGCAATTTCAAAGGGAGTTTCAGCTTGGCTTTGCTGGGATAGTAATATCTGAACAAAACTTGATGGATGGAAGAGGGATATGTTCTGTTTCTCCCTGGGAAGATCTGTAGAGTAAACATAAGTCTCCACAGTGAGATGAAAGTATGCCCAGTGTCTCTGACAGAAGGTAGGACAATCTATATGTCTGAAGTAAAAAAGCAGGCCTGAATTTTCCAGAAAAGTTGCCATTGAACTTTTATGTGCTTTCTCTTACTATTCAATAATCATCTGTTGATATTAAAGATTGGTTAATTGATTCCAAGGGGATTCCTGGAGGAATTCGTGCAAAATCGCAAAGTACACAGATTGCTAGACACAAAAAGTCCATTTAGTAAATTGTTGGACTATCATGGAAAATTCAGCCAGCTGGAAACATCAGGCTAATCACCAGCATTTTATCAAATGTCTGCATATCACCTCTTTCAGAAGGATGTATCCTCTCGAGGATGAAAATCAGGCAAACCAGGAGACTTAACAGCAGGGTCAAGAACACAGTTTCTGTGCTGCAAATCTTCTTAGTTCTCTTCCTCCAAAGATTTGCAATCAGCATTTGCCTTCCTTACATAGCAGCTCAGAGCAGTCTGGCCTTAGCTTCTTCACCTCCACCTCAGCTGTGCTCATAGGCTTTCTTTCTTTCCGTAAGCTACTTTGTCTAACTCGTCACCCACTCCTAGATTTCTTTGATCTCGCTCTCAGACTTTCTCCATAGAAGCTGGAGAAATGATCATTATCACACCATTTCCTCTGTCGTCCAATGATAGCAACAGTTCTTGTTTGTTTATAACTATTGTTCACTATTGAATACCTAGAACCTGGCAATTTTTGGTTCTGACTATGCATCCCCCAAAGCAAAAGGAATTCCTTTACTCTGTTTCCAGAGATAAAGAGAGCCATTTTTGAATGACGTATTCCACCTTTCTTACCCCATTCCCTCTAGAATGAACTCTCCTGGTGCTCTCTGCCTTAAAATTCCACAGGTACCAAAATTTCCCATCTCTTCTCTTTCCTAATCAAGAGTCAGACTGCCTCAGTGGAGTGCATTTCTTGAGAAAGGAGGAAAACAGTATGATTGAAGTAACTGACTTTGATGTCCTAATAATTACATTAGAGCCCTCCTGGAGGTGTCTATATTTTTAAAAGACAGAGAAAGCTTCTTCATCTACATGATATTTTTATCCTAAGATTTTAGTGAAAAGTTACAAGTGCATTTTAAAAGAAGTCAGATAGCTTGAGAAGATGATTGCCTGTTTCCTTTTATGAGGGATAGTTCCTTTGAATTGTTTTTGTGAACCTGACTTTTGTCCCCTAAAAACCTTCTAAGTGCCCTGTATCTGAGGCTCATCACGGTTATTTTCAAACATCCATTTTTGAGATGTCTCTCTCGCAGCTGGGACATTTCTGAGTGACATTTCCTATCAGGTCTGCAGGTGCACCCGACCTTCATCCCTGATTGTCCCATCTCAGTGCTCTGAGGGCCAGAGCAGGCTCTGTGATTATGGGTAGCTCCCTGTCCTCAGCTTGCTCTTCAGCTAAAACCTCTTATTTTCAAGGGCCATTCCCGGGGCAAAGAATATGGGAATAAAAGTGTAGCCTGACAAATCAGCCATTCTGACATTTAGTAGAGAACTGTTTCCAGTGGTTTTGGAGTTAAGGCAGAATGGAACTTTCTGGAAGGGCCTGTCTGAAGCAGTTTCAGTAACTTTCCACACCAAAAACATTTTGAAAAGAAGCCACGTGGACAGGAAATGCAGATAACTTTCAAATTGCTTTAAATCCTCTGGTTTCTGGCCAGATTGATTTCTTTCTTTAGGGCAAGTTGCCTTCACCTACATACTGTCCAGCCCTGGGAGGTATAAAAATTGGTTTAGTGATTTTCGTTTAGGGGCATCTTGAGTTCTCAGGAATTTATTGGTTAATGTTTGAATGCCCATATGATCTACTTTGATATATGTCTTTTGTAAGTTATGCCTCAAGTTGATTGTGAAACACAACTTTAAATTGGTGGTACCAATATCATGGATACCAAGTTTAAAGGTAACAGATTTGAAAACTATTTTAAATACAACCCCCAGTTTCAGACTACTCTAGCTGTCTATTTTCTGTTTTCTCTGCTTAATCCTCCTTATCTTCACATTTAGGATTCTAGACCATTGATTTCCTGCCTGCATCTCTACTCTCCTTCCAAGGCTCTCAGCAGAGGCATTGCTCCTCCAGCCTTCTCTCTCCCTAGGAAGCTCTGAAATGTGGGGTGTTTCCACAGTCACTAGTTTTTGGGAACAATGTCAGTACTTAATGAGTAGCATTTAGGTAAGCTGAAAGTCCTCCAATGTGTGATAGTCCTATAATGAAGAATTGTTCCCCTTCTCCCAGTTTCAAAAAGACACCAGTTGAAAAATAACGTTCTTTTGACCTTTGTCTCCCCCCATCAGCTTGGCAGTGATCTTAGTTCCCTTGTTTACATTCATTCTTCTTTCTATGCCTCATTTGTGTTTGTTTTATCCTCTCTTCCTTTAACATCTCTCTACACTGATCTCACTTGAGACATCCACTCATACACTGTCTGCCTCTGAATCCATTCCTAAAGGCTCACATTTGTTTTCACAACTCCCTTGGAATCTTTCCCACCCATGCTGTTCTGAGTAACCTCCCAACTTCACCAATTCCGTTCCTGTTTGCACTATGCATCACTCTTAAAAGACTTGAGAATCTTATTTTGTTTGTTTTTAAACTTAGGCATGCTTATCCTTTCTCACCAAGTCCCTAGAGAGCAGTCTTGCTTCTTATACTTGTCCGTCTTTTCTCTCTCCCTCAGCTCCCTATTCCCTCCAGCTGAATAGGATGTGGCAGAGGCTGCTATAGATTATCACAGCCTACTTTCTTATCCTCCTAGGAATGCAATGAGGCCTCCCTTTGCAACTGACTGTGGTGTTGGGACTAAGCTATGCCAAAGGAATGTGGGCAAATGTGAGGTTTAGCACTTCTAAGCTTGACCCAAGCAGATTCTCCATGTGCTAGTCCTTATGTTCTCCTTCCCATCCAGCTTATAAAGAGAAAAGAGTGCAAAGACCCAAAGGTGCATACACCTGCAAATCACAAGAACCCCAGTTCTTAAATAACCAGGCGGAAAGCTTAGCCATGAACTGAAAGTGGTGAACATCTATATTGCACTTCATGAACAAAAAAGCAACCTTTAATTTAGCCATAAGATACTGTATTTTTGTAACAAGGAACATCACACATCCTAGTCATATAAATTGTCTTCCACATGAACTTATTTACTTAATTTCCATTGAATAGAATGCCTCTTTACTTGTTTAAATTTTCTGCTTCATCTAATATCAAATCAATTCCTATCTCCTCCATGAAGCTTTCTCCAATTTCACCAAGCTAGAGATTTATTCTGCCCTAAATTCTTGAAACATGCATGTACTCTCTTGCTGCCCAACCAGCAAATTCTGTTCTGCTGCACTTATTTATATGTAGCTTTAGTGTGTATCTTCTGTCTTCTCTGGAAAATTTTAAGATTTCAAGTTAGTGCCTTTGTCTTCTGTTTCACAGAGTAAGGAATGTTGTAGGAGCTCAGGGAATAGTAAAATGAATAGATTAACTTATTTTACTGAGCCCCCATTTTGCATCACATTCTTCCTTGTTGACTTAGCTCACATTATAGTGTTTTGTTCATTCCATAGATGAGTTTGATGTCAGTGTCACTGCTTGTTTCTGTGTCTGCTTTTTAGAAATACCAGTGTAAGACAATTATACCTTCTTGATATCCATATTCCTTTCCATATTTACTCCAATGCTGCACTTAATACATGTTAGTTGAATAAGTGAATCTATTCTCTCCTCTGAATTCAGAGAATATACATAAACCCTTCTGAAACCTCCTGTTTTCAGAGATATCAAAACATTGTATTGGATTTCTTTCTTTCTTTGTTATCCTGAGGGCAATCACACAGCAAACTGCCTACTCTGAATGACGTTAATCATTACTCTATCGACATTTTTGTTTAATAAAAGAAAGATTCTTCAGCCCAATACTGTAGTGTGATCATCTCTTCTGCCTGTTTAATCACTAAGTTCACATATCCTTATGAATGTGACATTTTTCAAATGGGTAGGTTAATCTGGTGAGGCTTTTCCAATGAGGGATAGGTCCGAGGCAAAGCCTGCTGAGGCAAAGCCCTTGTCAAGTGATCAAAGCTATTGGCTCTGCTTGTCTCCCCTACTGGACCTGGAGACCCTATTCAGCAATCAATGGAGACCATAAAGAGGTGCATGGGCCACATTTTAGGAGACCTGATCTCTTTTTTCCAACAACTTGATCCTCAACAACCACTTCTTTAGCATTTTATTCATGGGAAGGTGGGTCAATGTATTTCTCAGTTTTCTTTCAATGTCATACACATAAAATGAGGCATTATTAATAACCACATAGGTAATGGAAACCCTTTGAGAGTCAATGTGAACATATGTCTCAAGTCAATGACTAGCCTCAGTTACTGTTATGCCTTAGATGTGGCACTAATAACAGTTCTGTATCCTGTGTTTAGAACCCTGAAGTTCTCCATTCTGAAATGGGCAAGGGTAAGATCTGAAGGAAGGAGGTGATGCCTAGAAAATCCTTAAACAGTAAGATGAAGTTTCCTTAATTGAGAAAGTGAACAGTAGCTTAATCAGGGCTCCAGTAGAGACTGATGTCAAGAGTCATGGGGAAGAAAACATTTGTGACAGAGGTGAGAGCAGTGATGGGAATAGGAAATGCCCCATGGCTCAGGGCAACACAATAACAATGCATAGATTAGTTGGAGTTTTAATTTAGAGGCTTTCCTAAATTAAATTCTTTCCTAAAAACAGTTTTATCGACTAATCATTTACTTCATCTGTTCAACTTGATAAGGGCAAGAGCCAACTACTTTTTATGTTGCACCGATTGTAACATGATGCTAGGCACACTGGAAATGTTTAGTACATACTGCCACAGAACTGATATCTGTGCTTAGTTTAGGTTTGGTTCAATCATTTTGGTTTTAGGGTTTGAGACATATTTTTTACACATCTATATCATACTCTTCCCCCTAAGGGACAGGGCCCACCATGGAAAAGGAGGCAGAAAAGATTGTAAGAGTAAGATATTGGAGAGGATCAGAGAAAAACAGTACCTTCTAGACATGGCAGGACCACTGCATTCACGATCTCACAGCAGCTGTGGTTGCCTGCACAAGATCTGTACAATATCAGGTTACTCAATATTCCAGTATGAGGGAGGGAGGGGGTCATGAGGCTCTACCCCAAAATGAGGAGCTATTGACAGTTTAAGGCTTCTGAGGGAGGGAAAATCAGTTTTCTTTAAGGGTGTGGCTCCTGGTAGATTGGCCACATTCCAGTGGTGGCTCCACATCCATGAATATATGCACAGTACAAATTGGACCTGGGTTATTAAAAAACTGTAAAAAGAAGACACGAAGTTGGGAGGGGATAGGGAGAGTGGGGGTGGATTGGGGAGAAGTTCAGGGAGGGGTAGATGAATATGATCAGAATATATTGTATGTGTATATGAAAATCTCAAAGAATTAATACAAATGGCCTAATCTGACTTGGTTTCTGTTCTAGTTACTTTCTATTAGTGTGATTAAAAACACTGACCAATCCAACCTGGGAGGGGGTATTTGGCTTACAGTTAACAGTTCATCATCATGGTAAGCCAAGGCAGGAACTCAGAGTGAGAACCTGGAGCACAGAACATGGAGGAACACTACTTACTGTCTTGCTCCTTTAGCCTGTGCTCAGCCTGATTTCTCATACAAAACAGACCATCTGCCCAGGAGTGGTACCGCCCACAGTGGGCTGGGCCCTCCCATATCAATCAGCAATCAAGAAAATGTCCCACAGACATGTCCATAGGCCAATCCAATGGAGGAAATTCCTGAATTGAGGTTCCCTCTACCCAGGTGTGTCAAGTGGACAACTGAAACTATCCAGCATATTTTCCTTCTCCAAAGGAATGCTCTGTCTTCATTGTGGCAAACAAATATAAAGAGTTCCAAGAGTCTTTGCCGTGGTTCAAAGAAAAATGATGGCAGTTTGGAATGGGAGATTGTAGCGAGGGAAACCTATCTCTAAATCATCCTAATTTGTCAGTATAGAAAGATAGCATTCTATTTTGCAAATTTGGAGACTGGGGAAATGGTTCATCCAATAAAGTGCTGGCCACTTAAGCATGAATACTTGAGTTTGAGCCTCAGCAACCATGGAAAAGATGAGCACTGTGATATCCACCTGTACTCCCAACAGTGGGGAGGCAAAGACTTCTAGATAAATCCCTGGGGCTTGCTGACTAGCCAGTCTAGCCCAGTTGGAAAGGTCCAGGTCCAGTGAGAGACCCGTCTCAAAATATAAGTTGGAGCTAGTTGGTACACACTAAGTTGGTAGACTATGCTTAACAGGCAAAGGCAGGTGGGTCACCAGTTCAAGGCCAGCCTGAGCTACACCTTTAAAACAATAAGGTAGAAAGCCATTGAGGAAGACACCCAACATTGCCTTCTGGCCTCCATACACAGGTGCATACATGCACACACACATGCACATGCACACACACACACACACACACACCCACACACACACGCACACACACATGCACATGCACACACACACACACCCACACACACAAAAACCCACAAAAAAATAAAAAGAAAAAAAAAAAAAAAAAAAAAAAAAAAAAAAAAACCCTCAAATTTGAGTAACTGACCCTGCTACATTATTTGAAATTTGAACACCCTACTTTGGAAATATGCATTGTTATTCTAGCTTGATTAGAGATGGCTCTGAGACATAGTAACACACAGCAAGTCAGAGGAAGGTAAGATGTAGGGATAGCAGAGGTGCAGAGACAGTAAGGGAATATGGCTTCTGGTGTCACAGTGACAATGCTCAGGCTCTTTCTGCATTTCCTCACATCTCATTTTCTTCTCAATCCACTGGCTTCTGTACTACCCCTCAGCAGAGGCCTACTTTTCCAGGCCCTTACCTCCAGGTGGGAATGCAATCTTACATTTTAGCTATCACGTTCCTTGACTCTACAGTTCGGGGAACCACATCTTCCTACATTTTTTAACAAGCACTACACTCAGCTGTTTTACCTTCTACTCCTGATAGTCCTCCTCTATCTCCTTTACAAGTTTTTCCTGTTTGCTTTTTAAATATTTGTATTTCCTGGGCAATTATACTCTGCCCTTTTAAAATCTTACTCTTTCCAATATCCTTGGGCCTTTCATCCAGTCCTAGAAGCCTTAACAGGATGCATATGCAGCTATCTCCCCTTTCCATTTAGGAAAATTCTATAGCTCTAACCCTGAAGTTCATCCTCAGGCTGTCAGATCAGTTGACAACTGTCCATTGCTACCTGGATGTCAGATGGCAACTTTAAGTAGTTTCTAAACTAAATGTGTAGTCACAACATTCCCCAGAATCAATCTGCCTTTCTTTATTTTGCATCTGAGTTTGTGAAGTCATCTGCATTTACCCTTCTTCCTATGATACCCCACCATCTATCAATCACTCACCCAATATGGATGCTTTTGCCTCATAACTATTATTTTATCCCTGCTCTGCCCCCTGCTTCCTTCCATCCCTGCTAACACAGGCTCAGTTGAGACTCTGATCATCTCTCTTTCAGACTACTAACTGGTCTTCTGCTTTCTATGTGTTCTTTCCTCCCTGAAGAATCTACCTAGTCCTTAATCTGATCATGTCCTTCCTTTTCAGTAAACTCTCCAAAGAATCCCTGTCACATACAATATACTGTCTGACTCCTCAGAGAACAGGCAGTGCTGTTCACCATCTGGTCCTGGCTCCCCTTCTAGCATGATGTCCCTACAGCCTGTCCCCATCTCCACTATCTTTCACATTGCAGCTCATTATACTCTGGCAGGTCTTCCTATCAATCACATCAGGCTTCAGATCTGTGTTCATGCCATTTCTACTGCCTGAGAAATCTTTCCTCTTCCATTCTGACTAGATAGTTCTAAGTCTTTACAATTCACCTCTCTGATACATGTCTTCTTGGATACCTTCTTTCTATCCCTAGAGTAAATTATACTTATTTATTGGTGTCAGTATCGTCTTCATAGCATCCATCACTTATTACCACAGCATCCTCAATTGTAAACATACGCCTCTTTGTTTCCCCTTTCTGAGCACTTACTTACCTATCTATAAAGTGGAAATAATAATAGTACCTCTTTTAGAAGGCTACTAAGAGCATTAAATTAGGTAATCCATGTGATGATGTTGGAACAGTGACTGGTTCATAAAAAATACACTCGTTTGTGTCCCCTGATGTCTTTCAGTGTAGATACATCCACTGGGCCAGAAGTCCTAACCCTGTAAGACACTGTCTTTCCCCATGCCAGCAGCCCTCAATGGGCACAAGTTCCTTAGGTTGGATTTGGATTTCTTACACACTTCTCCATGTCTATGATGGGATTTTGTCTGATTTGGGCTTTCATAGGACTTATACTTGAAGGACATTAAGGGACACAAATCAGACTCATATATGAGAGTTTATTAAATTGGGTGGCAGGCAGTGAGGGAGGTTCAGAGAGGGGAATGGATATAAATGCCATCAAACTATACTGTATATGTATACAGTATACTGTATGAAAATTAAAAAAATCCAATAATAGAAAAAATTAAAAATATATATTCATTAATAGCTATAATGAGATCAACAATAACATTACTGTAATACAATCTTTATAAAACTCATGATAATTACATCATTGAAATACTCTCATAATACAGGTTGAGTGTGACTTACTCAAAATGTTTTGGTTCAGAATATGGAATTTTGGATATTGTTCTGGGTGTAGAATATTTTTGTATGCATAATGAGCTATCTTGGGGTGGGACCCAAGTCGAAACATGAACATTCACTTATTTTTCATATATAGTTCACACACATAGCCTGTGGGTAATTTTATATAATATATATTTTAAATAATTTTATGGGCTACTAGAAGTACTCTTGTTATTCCCTGGTCTGCTGCTTCCTACAGTGTACTCAATAAACCTGCTTTCTTCCCAAAATAAACAAAATAAAAATAAAATAATTTTATCCATTAAATACAGTTTTACAATATGAAACTTTCCACTCATAGTACCATATGGGAATACAAAAGCTTTCAGATTTAGAAACATTTTGGACTTTCAGATTAATTATTAATGTTTTATATCATTATAATATTGTATACTATATTATAATGCCATATTGTAAGTTCCCCCAGGCCATAGGCAATCTATAATAATATAAGTATAATGCTAATTATAACTACTATAATAGATAATATGTATGATATAATATATACTAGACATTGAACAAGGCAAGTAATAGCAATTATCTCAAAACCCCTTAATGAACTGTACAGACAGGTAGATGGGGGCTTACAAGGCAAAACCACCTGACAAACTTGCTGAGATGGTACAAATCCGTTTCAAAGTATGGCCATGATTTATTTCACTTTACTCCAGGACTTCAGCCACCAATGCCCCTGCTATGCTGCTCAGCACTAGAGAGTTAAGGGGAAGATAGTAGGTGCTCATGTTTATTCATTCTCTGGTAGGTATTGCCAAGTATTGTCCAGACCTCCTCAAAGTGAAGCTGGCTATAAACAGGTGCTTCCAGAGGTGCCTGGATTGCCATCTATTCAGTTTGATTATCACATTATTGATGAAAATCACACCCTCTCCCCAGCAGTACCTCTCTAAGTATCTAATGGGCAGTTTTCCAGGGATACTGCAAAGTAAACATGCCTTAAATAATAGGCTTATCTGCTTTTTGAAGTATTGATATTTTTATCATGAGAAAATGTGGACAACAGCTTGAGTTAAAAAAGATCACACCCAGTCCCTAGCTACAACATAAAGCTTTTGTCCCTGTAATGTGAAAGGCAATAATTTTTAGGTCATGCTTGTTGTCTAGCACCTGAGAACAACATTGCAACAAATTAAACATATATCAAAGCAGGCTGAAATTACTGACCCTGAAGGGCTTATTTTCCTAAGGTTAAGAGTAAGGTCATACAGGAGAAAATGTGCTGGGTCAGGGAATGACAAGAATAGAATAGATACTTAGTGAGTAGCTATTATGCACTAAGAATTTTCTGTAATGATTCATGTAATACCATAATCCCACAAATTAAGTAATATTATCCATTTTCAAATGAGACTGTGTGAGGTATTTAACTACAGAAGACTACTCAGACACAGAAAATAGCCAAAAGAAAGTCTTTATAGCTGGCTGGTGACTACACTGGGCAATTGATCCCAAGTGCAGTGCAGTGCTGAGCCATTGTTATAGTAAGCTTTTATACAGAAAAACCACATCCAGGGGTGGAAAGTTTAAGTTCCCAAGCTTAGGGGTGGAAAGCTGCCCTAACAATTTCTATTCTGCAAAAGCAAGCCAAGTGGAAACTACAGAAGCCATAAATCTGCCATTATCAAGAGTGACCAGGTACATGCCGACCGGTTCTCAAACCCACACCCTGGTGCAGCTGTGTCAAACTTTTCCATTCCCATATTTGAGTCAATTGACTCTTGCTTTAACTACTGGGTGTAGCTAGGATTTGCTTGTGACATGGCATAGCTATAGTCAGTCTTGAGGTACCACACCACAAGACACAGAGAGGCATTAGGCTGTGTGACATCACAGAACTAATGATATGGCCCAGAACAAACCACCCAGCTCTAATGACCAGCTACTCTGTGACTGCTTAGTTTATTCCTCAGTTCTTAGTTTCTGCCACTTCTTCAGAACATTTTTTTTTACCATGGTTCATGCTTGCTCTTATAATTACAGGTTGGACTTTTAGCTCTGGTCAGGTTGGAATTAAGTGTTTCACATCTGTTCTATCAGTTTGTAAACCCTTTGAGAATAAGGCCTATGTCTCTGTAGCCCACATCTTTCCCTAGCTTCTAGTAGAAAGTGTTTATTTAATTAGCTTTTCATCTTTAAGGCACACATGATTCATAGGTTACTGACAATTTTGAGTTTCTTCTGATCGTTTCAACTAAGCACAAGGACTGAGATTGAATTCATATTGCCAGTCACTGATGTTGCAGGAAGGGTGTGATGTTGGTTCTGGGGGATTTTGTTCTGGTCACAGATTCTTCCCAGATTTTACTACTTTGAAGATGAAGGGAGGGACTCTTCAACCCCTCAGTTCTTTCCTATAGGCCTGCAAAGCCTGCTGACTCTTACTCCATCCTTGCTGATATACCATGCAGAAAGTCGGCACCATCTCTGTGCATACGCACGTAGTACATTTCACTGTAGAAAGTTTTACTAGGAATCAGTACAAGGGGTGGGGAGGGGTAACTGACATTATAAATACAAGGAACTGATAAAGTTTAATCTTGGTCAATTGCCTGCAACACAAATTTTGCCCCATGCAGTACATCTGGCATCAGGCTGTCTGGGTTCCCATCCCAGGGTTTGGAACTTTAACTCTGCATTTTTATAGTGGAGCTCATGATATCTATTAGGTTGAAACATAAAATTTTCATTTTTTTTGTAAGTCAGAGGGGTCAAATAGTGACAATTTTATATACCTCCACTTAATACATCATAGGATTGCTGTGTAGAGGAAATGAATAATGCATGGGAAGCACTTATTATAATGCCTGTCCCAAAAGTACTCAATACATGAAAGTTATGATGGGGGGGGTTGATGATTTTCAGCCGAGAGAGTGACTGAGGTCTTATTAGACTTCAACTGCCAATTCAGTTTTTCTAAGTGGCACTAAGCAAATTCCTGACTCTTCTAAACACTTCTGGCTGAAAGCTAAGCTAAGGGCTAAGCAGGCAGTCCCTGGCTTCCCACTCTTTCCAAGACATTGCCTTGACTATGATATTGGGGGGAAAATTAGAGGGAATTTTGCAGTTCAAGTAGACTTGTGAAATCTCCAAATCCCTTGTGTGAAGAGAACCTGAGTTCCCAAGCCTCTCCATGCGCACAGGGCTTACCTAAGAAGCATTTCCTCACACTGCTAACAATAACACCATGGTCATCAGTGAGTCACTTGATGCTTGAGTGTCAGGTAACTCATTTTCATGCTCAGGATAAAATGTATTCAATATAGGAAATGTCATATCCTTACAAATAAAAAGTTATCTTTGTAATAATTTTCATTATCTTTTAATTCATTAATTCCATAGATAGATGTTTATAGAGTACCCAAAAGGTATCAAAGATGGAGGTAGACAGTGGGTAAAATGGTGAGCAAGTCAGAGTATCTGGAAGCTTAGAGTCTACTAGGATAAATAGACATTAAATACATCATCTATATAAGTGAATGTAAATGGCAGTTGCATTATGAATGAGAATATATGGTGTCTCTGCAATAAGAAACACTCTGTAGAATTTGGATCCAGTCTAGGAACATAGGATCGAGCTGCCATGTAGCCCACCCCATGCCTTTCAGAAAATTAGATGAAAGATTCTGGGATGTAGGGATTGATGTGTGATGTGTGACTAGATTCTACCTATCATTTTACCATCATTCAGACCCTCTTGTGTACAGTGCAGGCGAGCAATGTACAGAGCATCCTTGGTTCAGGGGAGGCATCCTTAAGGAAGTTATATAGCAACTCTTGCTTTATGAGAAAGGAGAAGAACTGGGACTATGTGAAGATATATGTTCATATTAAAGAGAGTTGTGAGTTGGAGCAGTGTTCCCCACGAGGAGACATGTACAAACAAACACACTTTGACAGGAAGAAAGAAGACCCACTAGAAAACTACAAAGGGCTAACGCAACTAGAAGGCAGAGAGTAAGCCAAGCAAGTGCAAGACTGGGACAAGCAGGATCAAAAGCAGAGGGTTTGGAAGTGATCTGGGTTTTCATCATGAGCGCGATAAAGGACTACTTCAATGTTGTGAGTGAAAATAATATTAGCCTTTTGCTTCTTAAGATCACTTCAGATGTTGGAAGAAAAATGGATTAAGGAAAGAGGTGGTATTGGGGAATATGGGAATACTAACTGAAGGGAGAAAAGATGGTATTTTGTAATAGTATGGCAACCAGGGAGGTGGACAAATGGGATATAGTCAGCAAGTCTTTCAAGCTGTAAGAGTTGCTGATGGATGATTATTAGGGATGAGGAGATGAAGGCATCAAGATAATACTGAAAGTTTTGTCTATGGAATACCACAGATGGAGAAGCCAGTCCCCAAAGAGAGAATAGTGAGTGATGACCACACAGGGTGGTAGAAACACTGAGGTGATGTTTCATTCATGGTACCCAAGGGGAATTATTCAATATATACAAGCATATATATATATATATATATATATATATAAAGATGAGAGAGAGAGCAAGAGAGAGAGAGAGCATTTACTGGAGCTCCTGTAAATCTGCATTTAGGGATAGTCAATTACTTTTTAATTCAATCTCAGGCAGTTCTTGGGCCTTGGGCTCAAGGCAGTC
>NW_008360330.1:3900792-3912081 GCF_000622305.1 Nannospalax galili | reverse complement strand
GATTTTTGTCAGACGGAAATTTGTAGGGAAACTTTGCAAAGATAGCAGTAAAGTCACAGTGTGTTGAAATTACCAAAGAAGAAAATACAATGTAAGTAATTACGAAAAGGCTTAAAAACAAGTCCTTAGAATTCAAAATTTACAGGACAGACGGAGAGAGACAAACCTTCAAGATTTTTACATCCATTTTCTAGAAACTAAGACTCAGAAGCTGACTGATTTGCCCAAGGCACAGGGCTAGCGTGGCAAAGGTAAGTTTGAGCCTGGATATTTTTTTCGAGAGCTCTTATACTTACACCATATCATTTTTTTTTACTCTTTGAATAATTAATTTTTGAGAACTTTGAAGAATGTTGGCATTATATCATTGGGTAGCACTTTTAAGTTTCTATTTTTTGCAGTTCTTAAAAGGAGCCACACTGCTGAGACAGATGAAGTGAGTATTGAAAGAGGGATTAAAACTCAGAAACCCTACCGGCTCCTGGGAGCCTGGAGTTCACTACCTTGACATAATTAGGTGTTCACTTAACACTCAGTAATTACATGGCTTTTCACCAGCTTCTTTAAGAGAGAGGGAGAGAGATAAGATAGTATGAGCTGCAGTAGATATCTCTAGGCTTTTTTTACACAACCTGTTGTCAACTGGCTCTGTGGCCCCTGCTGAGCTACTAACTGCCTTTTCACACCTGCACAGAGAGGGCCAATCTCACCACATTCCTTTCTCCTTGTCTTGAGTGGAAGAGCTGAGAAACTGTCCCAGCGTGTCCTGAGAATGAGGTGCTGAGCCCCTGCTGGGTCTGTGCTGTGCAAAATTCTGCCTCCTTTTGCTCAAGCAGTGGATAGGATGGGAGTGAGTCTGAGCTCCATAGAATTTTTTTTAATTGAGGAGGAACTCTCTAGGTCTGTCATTCTGAAGATAGTTGGGTGGCACTAATCATCTCCTGCACATTCCTTCAGAACTTTTCCTGCTTTGTAGTTAAAGGTCAGAAGAGATTTCTGCCTTAGAATTACTACTAAAAGAAAAACACCAGAAAGAGAGGTGCACGTTATATGGCCCCCTAAAATCACAGGCTTGTAAGCATGAAAAGTTCACTTTTAATTTCATGGGGGCAAATGAAAATGCCAGGCAAATTTAAACAAACTGTTCTCACCTCCCTGCCTAAATTAACCCAGAAACTAGCCAACCAAACAAATCATAAAGAAGGTTTTGAACTTGTTTACTTGAAAATGGCAAACCTGAAAAGAGCCCAAGTTGGGCTATACCTTTCCCTGTACAGCAGTAATTGAGGATGAAGGCCAGTCTCGTGTGTGCCATATCACATTTCTTCCCTTGTAGCAATTCTAATTAAGATGTAACTACCTGGGACTTCTTCTTTCTTTAAGAACTACCAGAAATCTTGAGACTGCCTCCCTGTGAACTAGCTGACTCTCACCTACTGGTGGTAACCACCTAGCTCAGCACAGAGTATTTAACTGTAGCCTCAAAGCCAGGTGTGGTTGCTCATGCCTATAATCTCCACCCTTGGGAAGCTGAGTTTTGCTGTGAGCTCAAAGCTAACCTTGGCTACATGGTGAGTTCCCACTTCCAGCAAAGATGCCTCAGAATTTGGATGTGACTAAGAGCTGTGTAGCTTTTATTGTTCTTTTGAGTTTGTTATGACAGTGTGCTAAGGAGTGTGAGGGCTCCTGGAGCTAAAGGGGTCAAGGAAACCTGGAGCTAAAATATAGATCTATTGGCCACAAATGAAGGTAGATAGGGCCTTGGAGGCACAAGAGGGAGAGGACAAAGATTGCTGAGATGCCACGTGAATAGGGTCTGCTACCTGAGAATAACTGAATTATTTTGGAGTTTTATAGACTGCCTCCTTTCTCCAATGTAATTTGAAAACAGTGAAGAGGGAGAAAAGAATTGACAGAGATGGGAATTAAAATGTGATGTTTATTACCCATAAACTTAATTTTAGGTAATGTGGCTTTTAACATTTACTGTCTAATGTTGAATCTCAGACTTAGCAACCCAGACTCTTCTGGAGAATGAGAGGTAGACCTATTCCAGGTAACTAGAAAATAAGCACACACACACACACACACACACACACACACACACATACACAGAAGGGAGGTGAACTCCTAAAAGGAGGAGAACAGAAGATTTCAGGTCTATGAATGCCCAGGTCCAGAAGCAGATTCATAAATCAAATAAATCATTTAGGTCATCCCCTGCAGAAAACAGGAAGGGTCTAGGAGTATACAGCTAGTGATATTACCTCCACACAAAAAAACTAAAAGGATTAGAAACAAAGATTTTCTCCTTCTGCAGTTCAGATCAGTCAGAAAAATATGATTGTAGAAGATGTTCCCAGTAGAAAGGCTTGGAATATTTACATGTAGCAAACATGAGCAAAATAGGGCTTTTGGAAATACAGTGACAGACTTCTCTCTTGCAATGTGGAAGCGGGGGTGGGTACAGTGATCTGTGACCGGCAGTAGGTCAGTTCAGGACATTCCTTTCAGTACACAGTCACTAAAACCTAATGCAAATGAGGTTGTTTTTTTTTTTTTTTCCTTCAATATTGAAATTTGGTGGTAAAGTAAAAGGAACTGAAGTGGTAAAAGAAAACCAGGAGACTGTACCTTCCTTCTCAGGGCTCTGGGGCATGCATGGTTTGAGACAATGGGCACTTTCTGCTTTGAGTGGCCTAAAGGAAAAGTCGCTTTCAGATAGAGCCTGGCTTAGCAAGAAAGAAATTCAAAGAATTAAAAAAGTTGGGGTTTTCATTTAACATAAAGTGTAGTTTCTAGAATGTATGGTGGAGTTAAGGGTCTAGAACGTACAGGGGAAGGAGTCTACATGATCACAAAAATGAACACAAGCAAACTGATGGTGAGATGTTGGGTACAGTGGGGTACCAGAAATTGGGAGGATTAAGGTTGCTTCAGCTTGACCCTAATCCACAAGAAGATGCTTGCTGTAAATGTGGCTTCATCAAACTGGCATCAAATCATCTTTGTCAGGGATAACTGGTGATAAGAACCTAAGAGAAGATTCAGAAACATTTATAAAACCCAGTGGGGGTGGGAGGGTGGCAAGATGGCTCAGTGGGTAAATGCTCTTGCTGCCAAGCCTCACAACCTGAGTTCAATCCCCAGGACCCATGTGGTAGACAGCAAGAACCTACTCCTCCATGTTGTCCCGACCTCCACACATATACACCATGGTACACATGTGGGCGAGCATATTAACACAAACACACAGATGGATGGATGGATAGACAGATAGATAGATGATAGATAGAAGATAGATGATAGATAGATGATAGATGATAGATAGATAGATGATAGATAGATGATAGAAGATAGATGATAGATAGATAGATAGATGATAGATGATAGATAGATAAATGAAATTAAGCAAAACCATTGGGAGAAAAGGAAAGCTATAACCTTAGGAAGTAGAGAAATTGTAGTCTGGGTTATTCTTTCCTGCTGTCTAAAACAAGTGTTCTCATCCATAGATTTTTTTAAGTATTTCATTTATTATTTTTATTTTATGTATATGACTGTTATGCCTGCATGTGTGTAAGTGCACGCATGTTGTGCAGTGCCTGTGGAGGTTAGAAGGCATCGGATACCCTGGAAATGGAGTTACAAATGATTGTTAGCCACCATGTTGGTATTGGGAATTGAACCCTGGTCCTTTGCAAGAGCAGTCAGTGCCCTTAGCTGCTGAGCTATCTCTCCATCCTGATTTCTTTTAAGCACATCTGCTCTATCTCTTTTCTGAGGAGATGAGTCCTATACATGTTAGCATGTATGAGAGAGGAAGTGGCTTCTGTACCTATCATTAACATTGCTCATTTCATACATAACACCCTTCAACTCTCTTCTCTGGGCACAATTCCAAATCATTGAAAGAGAGAATCTTAACTGGCTAATGGAGTTGAGAATCTACTGAGGATTCAGTTAGCAGTGTCTTAGGGTCTCAAGTTTCTTTAATGAAGGATTAGTTCTTGCCACAATAAGGGTGAGTGTATGCCTAGTTCTTAGAGAAAAAAGCCCTGGGCGATACACATCTAAGAAGTCCCTGAAATACAGGCAAAGCATGATTTGAGGCTAGAAAACAAATCTATGTTGTTAATGCTGAAACTTAGGACAATTTACTAGTCTTCTCTGTTCAGAGCTGTTATGAAAATCACATCAGAGTAACTCTGTGAAAACTGAACATATATAAAACCTAGTTCTTGAGACTGGAGCAGGTGGTTCTCACATCAGGGAACCTGAATCCCCTATCTGAGTTTAGACTAGGTTGCTCTTGGGTTTCCAGTGTCTTCATGAAATTATTAGGAACCCATTGGAGTCAAATATTTTAATGCTTTAATGTTTTCCTTTGTCTCTGATAAAAATGTCTTGATTTTTACAATGTAGCTTGTGTATAGACTTCCTGGCTTAAAAAAAAAAGAAATCTCATTTAAGATCTCTACTGTTGCCTGGGTGTGGCAGGACTTCTCTATCATCACTATTCCATGATTTCATGGTAAGCATCATGTTTTGATTTTATTCAGGTAACCTACAGGTCTCACCACTCCTTGGTTCATGAGCAGAGGCCAGGGGGGATTGCCATGGTATCTCACTAGCCCTATGCCTGCAGAGTGCCACAGTGTTGGGTGTCCTTACTCCTGAACATGGTGTTCCCTACATTTCACACATTATATACCATGGGAGTAGGATGAACATTTAAGTTGCTTTTGGTTTATTTATTTACTTATTTATTATGTGCATTTGTCCATTTTTATTTACTTACTACATGTACCACATAAGAACTGTTAGATAAAATTGTTCTTTGTTTGCAACATGATGTTTTAAAGCAGTTGTAGCGTATAGAATTACTAGATCCAGATGATTAACATGAAGGCTGCCGCACATTGTTATTTTTGAGGTGAGAACTCCTTGTATCTCCTCAGCGTTTTTCAAGAGTATGAAGTAGAGCCAATGAGTTGTACTAAGACCCCTTGACTCTTCCGAACTAATCTCTATTTCCCATCTAGCTGAGATTGTTATAATCCTTTACTAATACCTTCTCATTCTGTCCTGGCACTGACCTTCTTCCTGGCACTGACCTAAGTTTTAGCAATCCAAGTCTTGTCTCTCTTTTGATGAGGAAAAAAATGCATTTGACATGAGTGAGATCATGTATTATTTATTTTTCTATCACTGGCTTATTTTATTTAACATACTCTAGGTTTATCCATGGGATCACACTTGATAATATTTCCTTTGGCCTATGTGTCTGCTTTTATGCCAGAATCATGTTGACTTGATTAATGTAGCTTTATAGTATGTTTTGAACTCAGGTAGAGTATGATACTTTTAGCTTTGTGCTTTTAATTCAAGATTGTTAGACTAGTTGGGGTCTTTTGTGGTTCCATATGCATTGTAATATAGTTTTTGTTTCCTTTTTCTGTGATGAATCCCATTCCAATATTTTTGTTTGCTTACTTATTTGAGACAGGGTCTCTTTATGAAGTCCAACCTGGCCTGGAATTCACTGTGTAGCCCAGGCTGGACTTGAGTTCAAGACAATTCTGCCGCTGTCTCCTGAGTGCTGAGACAACAGGTGTTTATCATCACAGTTGTCTTGGCATGGATATTTTGGTAGATATTGTATTGATTTTATAGATGACTTGTGTTGTTTGGACACTTTACCTACATATGCTCTTGCAGTTCATGAACAGAGTGTTTATCCATTGGTTTATGTCTTCTTAAATTTCTCTCATCCATGTTTTATAATTAGCACTGTAAAATTCTTCCCTTTCTTGAGTAAATCTTTTTATGTGTGTTTTATATATTTTTATAGCTGTTGTAAATTTACTCTCATTTTTTTTTCAGATAATTCATTGTTCATGTATAGAAGTCCTAATGATGGGACTGGAGAGATGGCTCAATGGTTAAGAGTACTGGCTGCTCTTGCAAAGTACCCAGGTTTGACTCCCAGCACCCACATGTCCTCTAACAACTGTTTGAAACTCCATTTCCAGGGGATCTGATGCCTTCTTCTGCCCCCCATGGGCACTGCATGATTTGGTGCACTCATGTATATGCGGCCAAAACACTCAAACACAAAAAGTAGAAATAAGAAAACAAATATTTTAAAAAGAAGTGTTAATAATGGTTATATGGTGATTTTGTATTGTGCAACCTTATTGAATTCATTTATTTGTTCTAACAGTTTTTACTGAAATTCTATTCTTGACTCTTCATTTCTAGGTTTATGGTGTTTCTAGATTTATATATAGTTTTGTCTTCTGGAATCAGGAGAATGTCACAATGTAACTTCATCTTTTCAGTTTGAATGCTTTTTGTATCTTTCTTTTGCCTAATTGTTTTGACTAGGACTTTCAGTGCAGTGCTGAATAGGAGTGATCAGAGCCAGCATCCTTGCCTGGTTCTGACCAAAGAGGAGATGCTTTCAACTTTTCCCTGTTGAGTATGAGGTTGGCTACAAATTAGTTATGCATGATCTTTATATGTTATGGTACATTCTTTCTATACTTAATTTGTTGAGAATTTTTCATGAAAGGATAACTTTTGTCAACTGCTTTTTTGCATCTATTGAAATTATTATGTGTCTTTTGTCCTTCAATCTGTTAATGTGATGTGTCCTATTATTATTTACACATATTGCAAATTTGTACATCCTATTCAACCAGGTCAGTGATATTTTTAATGTGCTATTGAATACAGTTTCCTAATATTTTGTTGAGGATTTGGCATCCATGTTCATCAGGGATATTGCCCCTTCCTTCCCTCCCTCCTTCCCTCCCTCCCTCCCTCCCTTTCCTTCCTTCCTTCCTTCCTTCCTTCCTTCCTTCCTTCCTTCCTTCCTTCCTTCCTCCCTCCCTCCTTCCCTCTCTCCCTCCCTTCTCTCTCTCTCTCTCACACACACTCTCTCTTTCATTCTCTCTCTCTCTCCTGCTTTTTGGTGATGTTGGCTTCATAGAATGGGTTTGGAAATATTCCCTGATCTTGTCTAGTTTATAAAAGTGTGAGAAGGAATGGTTTTAATTCATTTATTATTTGATAGAATTTAGCAGTGAAGCCTTCAGTTCCCAGGCTTTTCTTTGATTGAAGACTTTTTAACACCAGTTTAATCTCCTTACTTGTTACTCTTCTGCTCAGATTTTCTATTTCTTCACAATTCAATTTTGGTAGATATATGTCAGGAAATTTATTGATTTCCTTTAGATTATCTGATTCATTGGCATATAATTGTTTATAATAGTTTATCTTCCTTTATGTTACCCTTGTGCTGTGTCCTTTTTCATTTTTAAATTTGAGCCTTCTCCTTTTTTACTTAATTATTAATGCTAAATTTAATTGACTTTGTGTATATTTTCAAAAACTAACTCAGTATTATTGATCTTTTCTGTAACATTTTCTTGTCTCCATGCATTTTTTTCTGCTGTGATTTTCTTGTTTTTTTCTTTCTACTTGCTTTGGATTTAGACACTTAAAAAAATTATTTAATAACCACATGATTAGAAGAATCATTTTATTACAGCATTAACATATTCAACAACAATTTCCAGAGCAAAGATGCATCTCTTTCAAAATTGGCTGTAAATTTTTAGGTTCACAGTTGAATTAATACAGTTATACAATATTGAACTCAGTATAAACCCTACAAGACATAAAATTGAATGAGGTTTTAACCTTTAAAAATGATCTCCATTTCATTTTAAAATACACCGTTTCCTACAGAAAAACTCATTTTTAATGCTACTAACACTTAGATGTTTGCACATGCATCTCTAATCTCTATATATCTGATTATTACTAGCCACAGTCAGTTACTTTCTGAGATCCTTGGCACCTGAGCATGGATATAAAGTCATCAGGTAGATTTCAGGGGAAACGTTTTTCAACTCTACAAATTAATATGAAGCAAACTTTTCTGCTTCTTCCTCAAATATAACTCATTTTTTATTTGTTGATTTTTGTGTGTGTATTTCATACAGAACATCCCAAACAATCTTATCTGTATACCCACATCCCAAAAGGCACCCTCCCACAGCCTCCCCCCTACCCACCACCTGAGCCGATACACTCTGTCATCCTTGTTACTGTCCACTGTGTTGTTGGCACCCCCCAGCTGTTCCCCAGGGCTTGTCTATCCACTGAATCTAGTCAGCCTATATAGAGTTCCTTATTTTAAGAAGATCAGCTCTTCCTCATCTAGCAGCAATCAGTTGCCAGTATTCCTTTAGATAAGATTGGGGTCTGCTGTTCGTTTTCCCATTTCTATGCTGGGTTACTGTTTAGGAGTCTCTTGGGCCACCCTGGCCAATAACTCGAAGGAAGGTATCTCCTGTATGGCATTGTTTCTTGTTGTATAGCCTTTATCTACACACATGGACTCTTAAAGAATTATATTGATACCTTTAATTTTTGGCTATATTTTCCTTTTGGGTGTTTAAGAGCATATAGTTGGCCCAGATAAACCAATTTATTTTTACTCTTAAGGTTGTTTGAGGATCTGTTCCTCAGGGATCACATGGGCCTGTGAGGAGCCCCTGGCTCCTTCTTTTACCAGTTCTGCCTATGTGAAGATAAGTCAAAAGTCCTCCTCAGCTATGGCTAGCTTCACTTGGAAGCATGGAGGAAATGTTTCCTCTGTGTTGACCCTCTACTTTGTAGACTGGACAGTAGTTCAAGTCCATCTGGTGGGGTCTTCATGGCCTTCTTGATCAAGAAGACAGGTGACTCACCACAGTTATAGGCCATTTTTAGAGATGCTCATAGTCACCTGGAACTTAGTCCACCTGGGAGGACAAGGAGCAAAAACTGTCCTTTATGTCCCTCTGACCAAATTAGTATAGGCCTCAAAGTATCGCTGTTAGACATCCAAGAATGTTAGTTCCACCAGTCTGGTACTTTGAATTACCATGTGCTATGTAGATAAAGCTTGGGCAAAGAGCAAAGGTTCTCAGATAAATCTTGCCTAGATATATATTATATACCTTTGAGCTAGTTGTATGTATGTTTTGTCAGTAGGTTGTTCAATTAATATGATTCCCTCTGTTTTTGGCATTATTTATCTCTCACATTGTCTAATCCTTCTACCATGGTTTCCCCATTTAAAGTGCCCAATTTTCCCCATTTCTCCATTAATAACACCCTTCACCTGTGGTCCCACCTCTCTTGAGCTCCTTCTTTCCCTTTATCCCCAAGTTTCCTTGTATAACCCTCCTGCCCCTCTCCCCTTAAAATAACCCCATATTTATCCCTATCTGCCTTATTAATGCCTGCTTCCTACTATTCTTCTCTTTCAAATTCTTTCTTTTCCTTTACCTTCCTGGTTCCTTTTCATTATCCTGGTTCCTTTAGATATGTCTAGATACACACTCATGTATAAGGAATTGGTGCTAGAATCCACATAGGAGATCCAGGGAGAACATGTGTGTGTGTGTGGTTTTTTTTTTTTTTTTCTGAGTCTGTGTTACTTCACATAGTAGAACAGTTTGTAGTTCCATCCATTTACCTGAAGATTTCATGATTTCATCTTTCTTTACTGTGAATAAACCTACATCGTACCCACTAGTCAGTTGAGGGACACTTAGGTTGCTTCCATCTCTTAGCTGTTGTGAAAAGAGCAGCAACAAATATGGATATACAAGTGTCTGCAATAGGATGAGTTTTGGGGTATATCCCAAGGAGTGGTATAACTGGGTCAAATGGTAGGTTCATTTGTAGGTTTTAAAAAGAGTTCTCCACACTGCTTTCCATAGGGGTTGAACAAGTTTGCAATCCTATCAGCAGTGGATGAGTTTTCCCCTTTCCCCACATCCTCTCCAACATTTGGTATCATTTGTTCTCTTGATCTTAGCCAGTCTGACTGGGGTAAGATGAAATCTTAAAGTGGTTTAATTTTCATTTCCCTAATAACTAATGATGTTGAACACCTTTTAAGATGCTTCTTAGTCATCTTTATTTCTTCTTTTGAGAACTCTGTTCATCTCCTTAGCCCGTCTTTTAATTGGGTTACTTCCTTTCTTGAGTTTTTGTTTTTTGAGTTCATTATATATTTTAGATGTGTTGCTGGTGAAGATTTTCTCCTGCTGAACATGCTGTCTTTCCTTCAATGAATGTTCTTGGCCCCTTTGTTAAATATCAGGTGGCTGATATTACATGTACTCATATTTGGGTATTCAATTTTGTTCTATTGATCAATGGGTCTTGTTGGGCTAGTGCCATTTTGTTTTTATCACTGTAGCTTTGTAATATAGTTTAAAATCTGGCATAGTAATCCACCAGGATTGCTTTTAGTGCTCAGGGTTGCTTTAGCTATCCGAGGTCTTTGGTGCTTCCATATGAATCTTAGGATGTTTTTTTCCAATTCTGTGAAGAATGTCATGGGGATTTTGATTGGTATTGCATTGAATCTCTAAATGGATTTTGGTAGGATGGCCATTTTCACAATATTAATTCTTTTAATCCATGAGCATGGGCAGTCCTCCAATCTTCTGATATCTTCCTCACTCTCTTTCTTTAAAGATTGAAAATTTTCATTGTAGAGGTCTTTAATGTCTTTGGTTAGGTTTATTCAGAGATATTTTATTTTATTTTATTGCAGCTATTGTGAAAGGGAATGTTTCTATGTACTCTTTCTTTGATTGCTTGTTATTGGTATATAGAAAGGCTATAGACTTATGCAGATTAATTTTGTAAAGTTCAACTTTACTGAAAGTCTTAATAATTTCTAGGAGTTTTCTGGTAGAATTTCTGGCTTCTCTTAGTTGTAATATCATACCATCTGCAAAAAGGGATGATTTGATCTCTTCTTTTCCAATTATTAATCCTTTAATTTCTTTCTCTTGTGTTATTGCTCTTGCAAGAGTTTCAAGCAGTATGTAAAAGGAGTGGAGATAGTGCACAGCCTTGTCTGGTTCCTGATTTTAATGGAAATGCTTCCAATTTTTCTTCATTTAGAATGATGTTGGCTGTGGGTTTGTTGTAATCGGCTTTAATTATGTTGAGGTATGTTCCCTCCAGTCCTTTTTCCCCTAGGACTTTGAATATAAATACATGTTGAATTTTGTCAAAGGCCTTCTCTGCATCTATTGAGATAACTATGTGGTTCTGTCTTTGAGTCCATTTATATATTTCTGACATTTATTGACTTATGTATATTGAACCATCCCTGCATCTCTGAATAAAGCCAGCTTGATCATGGTGGATGATCTTTTTGATGTGTGTCTGTATGCAGTTTGCAAGTATCTTGTTGGGGATTTT
>NW_008360330.1:3887802-3900555 GCF_000622305.1 Nannospalax galili | reverse complement strand
AAGCTGTTAATCTCTTCTTGGTTTAGTTTTGGTGGTTCCCATGCCTTTAGATATCTGTCCATTTCTTTTAGGTTTTCAAATTTAGTAGCATATAGGTTTTTAAAGTATTCCCTTATAATGTTTTGGATCATTTTGGTATCTGTTGTGATGCTTCCTCTTTAATCTCTGATTTTGTTGATTTGGAGGTGTTCTTACTTTCTTTTGGTTAACTGGGCTAAGGGTCTGTCAATCTATTTATCTTTTCAAAAAAACCAGCTCTTGGATTTGTTGATTCTTTGTATTGTTTTCTTTGTTTTGATTTCATTAATTTCTGCTCTGATATTTGTTATTTCTTCTTGTCTGCTGGGTTTGGGTTTCATTTGTTGTTGCTTTTGAAGTGTCTTGAGTTGCAATGTTCAGTCATTTATTTGTGTTCTTTCAGATTTTTTGATGTAGGCACTTAGAGCTATAAACTTCCCTCTAAGGCTAGCTTTCACTGTGTCCCAGAGGTTTTGATGTGTTGTGTTGCTCTTTTAATTTAGTTCCAGGAATACTTTTATTTCTTTCTTAATTTCTCCTTTGACCCATTTATCATTCAGGAGTGTGTTGTTTAATCTCCATGTGTTCATGTAGTTACTAGAGTTTCTTCTGGTGTTGATTTTAAGCTTTATTGCATTGTGGTCTGATAGAATACATCGAATTATTTCAATCTTTTTGAGTTTGTGAAAGTTTGTTTTGTGCCCTAGTATATGGTCAATTTTGGAGAAAGTTCCATGGGGTGCTGATTAGAAAATATATTCTTTGATGCTTGGGTGGAATATTTGGCAGATGTCTGTTAGGCCCATTTGATGTATGGTATTGTTTAATTCAGATGTCTCTCTTTTAATTCTCTGTCCTCTTGACCTATCTAATGGAGACAATAGAGTATTGAAATCCCTTACTATTGATGAGTTGGGATTAATCTGGGTCTTAAAGTCCTGTAGTACTGTTTTTATGAAGTTGGGTGCACCAGAGTTTGGTGAATTTATGTTCATGATTGTAATATCTTCTTGGTTTATTGTTCCTTTGATCAGAATGAAGTGGCCCTCTTTATCTCTTCTGATTAGTTTTAAAGTCTGTTTCATCAGATATTAGAATTGCAATGCTAGCTTTTTTCTTAGCACCATTCCTTTCACCTTAAGGTAGTACCTGTCCTTGGAAAGTGAGATGAATTTATTGCAGACAACAAAAAGACAGATTTTATTTCTTAATCTACTCAACTAGTCTGTGTCTTTTGACTGGGAAGTTCAATCAATCCATTGATATTTAAAGTTATTAATGAAAGATGTGTATTGATTCCTGTTGATTTTACTTCTGTTCACATTCTTGGTGTAGGTGTGCATTTCCACAGTCATAACTTCATTAAGTTTCTTTGTGTAACCCCTTGGGTATAGTTGTTCCTTTCTTCAGCTCTTTGTATTGCTGCAGAGCTCTCTGAAGGGCTGGTTCTTTGGACATGAATTCTTTAGCCGATTTATATCATAAATTTTTCTTTCCCCTTTGACTATAATAGACATTTTGGCTGGGTAAAGTAATCTGGGTTGACATCTGTGGTCATTTAAAACTGGGAATACTATGCTCCAGGCTCCAGGATCAGATGTTCTCAGGCTTTCTCCTTACGTCTGGATCCCTCCAGGAAAGATGCTGCCCTCAGGAATTTGGGGGCTGGACTGGGCTGGGAGCAGGGCCCAGGAAAGATGCTGGTCTTAGGAAGCTGGTGGCTGTGCCACCCAGGGGTGCAAAGGGAGGTGGGTGCAGGAAGAGGCACCAGGGGCTCCCGAGGACTACTGGGAGGAACTGGGTTGAATTGTGTTGCAGATCTGGTCCATGCCATTATCTTGGGATTCTTCTCCTTCCTGTATACCTATGATTCGTAAGTTTGTTCTTTTTATGGTGTCACACAGTTCCCTGCATTATTCCGTTTTTGTGTTTCTTAAATTTTTCATAATCTTTGCTTGAGTGGTCTGGTTTGCCCACTTTATCTTCTAGTCTTGATATTCTGTTTTCCATTTCATTCATCCTATTGATGAGGCTTTCTCCTGTCGTTTCTAATTGGTTTACTGAGTGTTTCACTTCCTTCTTCATTTCAGCCTGAGGATTCTTCAATATTTCTAACCCTTTTCTTAATTCATTCAGAAGTTTAACCCTATTTTCTTTTGGTTCTTTGATTTCTTTTTTTGTGTGTTCTTTAAATACACTGAATTCCTTTATCATGTTTATAATTGTTCTTTTTTGTTCCATGTCCTATGTTATCTCTACGGGGTTCTCATTGTACTCCTCTACTGGACTGTTGGTACGTGGTAGGGATATATTATTTTGTTTTTTCGTGTTATTTTTTCTCTGTGACTTTGACATGTGGATTTCTTTTGTAGTTTCTGATTCTTATGTGAGACTCAAGCCTTCCTTTGTTGAGTTTAAGTCTGCTTCTTTTGTAAACTTTATGTGCCTTTGTTTACTTATTGGGCATGAAAAGCTAGTTGGTCTAGGCTTCAGGTTCTCTCTTTTGATTTTATATTGGAGTGGCCAGATTGCTTTTGTCTTGCTGCTCAGGAGTTCCCACAGAGGCCAAAGTTGGATGAGGATTAGATGACGTCAGTCTGTTTCCTAAGATCTGGATCCCTCCAGGTTAGATGTTGGCCTCAGGAATTTGAGGGCTGGGCTTGCCTGAGATCAGGGATCAGGAAAGATGCTGGCCTCAGGAAGCTGGTTCCTGTGCCACCCAGGGATGCAAAGAGAAGGTGGGGATGGAAACAGGCCCCTAGGGCTCCTGAGGACGGGAGGAATTGGGTTGGTCTTGATGCAAAGGATCAGGAAGCAGTGGGAATTCTGGGCTATGAGGTCAGTCCAAGGATCTGGGGTGCCAAGAAAAGAAATGGGTCAGCACTCAGGCTAGGAGAAGAGATGGGGTGGGGGACCTGGGAGGATGAATGAAGCTGAGGTTGTCAAGGCACAGTGGGTGCCGTGGAACTTACCCGGGAAAGATGCTGACCCCAGGAAGCTGATGGCTGTGCCATCCAGGAATGCAAAGGGAGGTGGGGGTCAGATATCGACATCTTTTTTTTCAAATTCTTAGTGACATAATATTAGGTTGCTTGGGATCTCTCTTCTTTTGGATATAGGCATTTAATTTTTTGTTTGATAACTGCTTTTACTATATTCTGTAGGTTTTCATCTGTTATGTTTCTGTTATTGTTTAATTTCAAGAAATTTAAATTTTCTCTTTTTTATTTTCTTTATTGATTTACTGGATATACAAATTATGGTATTTAATTTTCTTATGTTTGTGAACTTTCTGAAGTGCCTCTTGTTATTAACTTGTAGGTTCATATAATTATCATCAGAAATGATTTTTAACATAATTTTTATTTTCTTTAATCTGTGTGTGTGTGTGTGTGTGTGTGTGTGTGTAGGTTCACAGGCCCATGCACATACATAGAGGCCACAGGAAGATGTCAATTGTCCTCCTCCACCTCCCTCTCTCTTCGTCCCTTGATATGGGGTCTCATATGAACGTGGAGCTCACCATTTTTTGACTAGGCTCTTAGCCAGCAAGCCCTAACAATCCTCCTGTCCACCCTCACCACAATGCTGGGGTTATAGGCACACCAAGCCCTGCTTTATACCTGAGTTCTAGGGATTCAGACACAGGTCCTCATATTTGTGTAGCATGGGCTCTTACCTACTAAGCCATCTCCCTAACCCTTCTTAAAATTTTTAAGGTATGATGGGTGTTGAGTGGTACATTTGTCTGTAAATATAAGGATAAGTATTTAGAATATGCTGAGAAATTACTTTGGTCTGGGGAAGTGGCAGAAGTAGGGTTTTCTTTAGAATCCATGTCCTTTCCAGCCATTCAACCTCAAGATGAAGTGCTACAGGTAATCAATGGATGCTAGGGGAGGGAGAAACAGTTTTCTCTAGGGACTAGCTCCCTAGGGACTAACCCTAACCCTAACCCTAACCCTAACCCTAACCCTAACCCTATCAAGTGGGCAGCCCTAAACACAGGTGCATATGAGCACCAGTAAATGGACTCAGTGCATTAGATATATAAAAATATATGTATTTATGTATATACAACAATAATAGTCAAAGAAGAGGACAAGAAATAGTGGGAGGCAGGACATGGGAGGAGATGAAGAGCTACTGGTAGGATGGGAATAATGCAAATACATATGAAAATTTCAGAAATAAAATAAAACTTAAAAAAGATTTAAGATTTATTTTGTGGCCTATTTTGGGAAACTTTGTTGCTTAGCAAATACCTAAAGTAATCAACTTATAAAGAGAAATGTTTATTTTGGTTCATATTTTTGGAGATACAGTCCATGATCATTTGGCTCCATTACTTTGGGTGGGCCTATGGTGAGGCAGTACATCATGGCAGGGAGTGCACAGTGGAACAAAATTACCCATATCAGGCTTTGCAAATGCTGCTGTTCCCTGTAGCCTCTTGCTGTCAGCCATGGTCAACCCCACTGTATTCTTCAAGATCATGGTCAATGGCAAGCCTTTGGGCCATGTGTCCTTTGAGCTGTTTTCAGACAAAGTTCCAAAGACAACAGAAAACATTTATGCTCTGAGCACTGGCAAGAAAGGATTTGATTATAAGGGTTCTTCTTTTCATAGAATTATTCCAGGATTCACATGCCAGGGTGGTAACTTCACATGCTATAATGGCACTGGCAGCAAGTCCATTTATAAGGAGAAATTTGAAGATGAGGACCTCATCCTGAAGTTTTCCATGGCAAATATTGAACCAAACACAAATGGTTCCCAGTTTTTCAACTGAACTGCCAAGACAGTGGTTGGATGGCAAACGTGGTTTGAGGTAAGAAAAGGCATGAGCATTATAGGAGCTATGAAGGGCATGAGTCCAGGAATGGCAAAACCAGCAAGAAGCTCACCATTGCCAACCATGGACAGCTCTAATACTTTTGATTTGTGTGCATCTTAACCACTAGACCATTCCTTCTATAGCTCAGAAGAGCACCTTCCACCCCATCTGCTTGAAATATTCCATAATCTTTGTGCTCTCACTGCAGTTCTTTGGATTCCATATTCTTCTTCCCCTCCATGTCTAGCTGGATTGCAGGGTTGTTTGTGTTTGTGAATAAAAACTAAATAGGAAAAAAATAACAATAGTAAAAACCCACCCATATCATGAACCAGGGAGGGAAGACAAAGAAGAAAAGGCTGGGATCTCCCAGTTCCTTTCAGGGTCATGTACCCAGTGGCATAAGGACCTTCCAACTGGCCCCACTTTCCAAAGCTTTCATCATCTCCCAGTAGCCTCCCTAGTTTAGGATCCAAGATTTTTTAATGTACAGAACTTTGGAGGAAATTCACAAACCAAACTCTTAACATTTCAACTGTCTTCCAAAGTCTTATGTCACAATGCAAAATGTGTTCAGTTTATTCCCAGTATTTTAGCTCTTCCAGCATTGCTCAAAAGTCCAGATTCAAAATTTCCTGTGAGGCTTAAACTCAGCTATGAGTTCCTCTAAAAGTCCAAAAGAAAGTTGTATGGTTCCAAGATAAAATGAGGGAGGAGTAAAGGCTGGGCGTGGTGGTGCATGCCTTTAATCCCAGCATTTGGGAGGCAGAGCAGGCAGATCTTTGTGAGTTCAAGGCTAGCCTGGTCTACATAGTGAGTTCCAGGACAGCTGGGGCTACAAGGAGACCCTGTCTCAAAAAGACAAAAAACAAAAAACAAAAAACAAAACAAAGAGGGAGGAGTAAAAGGGGAAAACATTCTTATTCCAAAAGCAAGGAATAGGAAAATAATGAGGAAAGATCTAAAATCTAGCAGAGTAAATCTAAAATCTAGCAGGATAAACAATAAATCCTACAGTTTTGTGTCTGGTTTCCAGTACATACTGGAAGAAGGTGACTGTGATGGTTGATCCTGGTTATCAATTTGTACTGAAGACAACTAGGGGATTATCAAATTACACTACTGAGGATGTTTCTAGGTATGACTGACAAGTGAAACCACAATGAAAGGGAAAGGATCCACCCTGAATGTGGGCAGCACCATTCAGAAGGCCTAGATGGAACAAGAGGAGAAGATGGAAGCCAGCCAGTATGTGAAAGCTTGATCCTTCCTGAGTATGTATGTCCACTGGTGCTGCTGCCTGTCACCTATATATACCAGTGACTGCTTCTCGGACTTTCAACATGTACTCAAAACAGCAACTCTAGGGAGCTACTAGGCCTTTAGTCTGAGACTGGAACTGAAGACTGGAGCATCACTGGCCCTCCTTGTTCTGAGATTTGAATATTCTTTGCCTAAGCAGCTAACGGTTTCTCTGTCTCTCCAGCCTGGACATAGCCATTGTGAAACTACCTAGACTTTGTACAAGACAATCTAATAAACTACCAAATAAATCACGATTCTTTCTCTCTCTCTCTTTCTCTCTCTCTTTTTCTCTCTCTCTCTCACACATACACGTGCATGCATGCACACACAGACACAGAAACACATTCATCACTGTAGATTTTCCTGGTGAGTTTTGCACATTGCCATCATCTCTACCTACCCTGAAATTTTGACTTTGCTCTTCCATTTTCATCATTGACCTGTCAGGAACTTTAACATCATTGCAGAACACTGCCTGGCCTCCCAGGCTTGTCCAACTCAGTAGAAGACTTCATAACTGCATAGCTCTTGCAGACTGCATGCCTGAAAAATCAGAATCATGTGGGTGATGCCAGGATCTTTGGTTGGTGCCAGTTACAGCTGGGCCAGCTTGAACCATTGTTCTTGGAGTACTTTATTGACTAGGAAAAGGAATCCTGGGAAAATGACTCTCAAAGCTATCCTGAGCATGCAGGGCACCCTGGGGTTCTTTTCTAAAATGATTTTTTCCCCCCTGGAAAACATTAGAAACAAATTTTTGTTGTTGTAACTTAGACCCTGTGGAGTATCCTTTCTGATTTTTTAGATGACCTTAAGGCATCCTGTTATCTTGATGCAGGGCATTGTATTCTTTCCACTATTTCTAACAACTGTGCCATTCTTGGCTAAATATTTACACATGCTCCTTTTACTGCTAAGCTACATTTTTTTTTTCAAATTCCTTGCTTTCTTCTTTTGTAGATTCTTACTTTAAATTTGGCTAAAAGTAGTTAGTTAACACCCATGCCACCTCCTGAATGCTTTGCTACCTTGAGATTTCCTTCTTCAAATAATTATTCCATTATCTTTAAGTTTGGCCTTTCAGAAAGTATCAAGGAATGGAAAATGCAGGCAAATGGTTTTCTACAATGTAACAATAGTGGCCTCTCTTCCAACCTGTAACAGAGCTGTTGCTTCCATCTGAAACTTCATCAGCATAGTTTCTACCTTTCACCAGCATTCTGGTCTTTCGAGGTTTTGTCACAATTTCCCAATTGTTATTTATAATTTTTTATGCTTTCTCTAGCTTGTCTCTTCCAAACTTTCCTAAATAGCCCACAAACCAACTCCAAAGGCTACTTTCATTTGGTATAGATAACTCAGTGATCCTTATTCATTACAAATTTATGTCATAAAGCCAGGGAGCCAAAGGAAAAAAAGGTCTTGGAAAATTTGGAAGGTGGAACCTAGTGGAAGGTCCTAAGCCCATAGGGGGCTGCCCTTGAAGAGGATCGTAGGACTCCAACCTCTTCCTTTTTCCTTTTGCTCCCTGGTTTATGACATAAATGAGTATATTACACACTCCTGCCCTGGCGTGCTGCCTCGATAGAGACAAGGGGCAAGGTAATCATAGATGATAGACCGTAATCTCTAAAACTGAGTTGAAACCAACCTTTTCACTTCATGAGTTCATTATCTGAAGCATTTTGTTGTAATGATGAAAACCTGGAAAAAAGTTGTAAGTAATGAGGCAAAAGGAAATACACACGTGCACGCGTGCGCGCAAACACACACACACACACACACATGCACATGCACACACATACACGAAGACAAAATTACTGTCCTTATCATGGAGGAAACAAAGTATTTATTATAACTTGAACATTTTATTGAAAATATGGTATGTCTGTTATTTTTTTATTGCTACAGCCAAAACCTGACAAAAACAGCTTAAAGTAATAAGAGTTTATTTGGATTCAATTTGAGGGTATGGTCCATCATGGTAGGGAAGTCATGGCAGTAGGCCCTAGAGGCAGCTGATTATATAACATCCTTAGTCACGAAGCAGAGTAAGATGCATGGAGGTGCTCAGCTTGCTTTCTCCTTTTTGTTCAGTTTGGGATGCCAGTGCACGGGGCCGTGCTACCAACCAAGTGGGTCTTTTCACCTCAGTGAGTCTAATCTAGAAACTCCCTCACATACCTGCCCAGAGTTTTGTCTCCTAGGTGATTCTAGATCCTATTAAGTTGACAATCGTATTAACTGTTACAGATGATTACTTAAGGAGGATTAAGCTTCAGCCTACTGCTGTGTGGAATACTATTAGGGTTAAAAATAAAATAATCAACCAGTTTATGGTCCTAAAGGAATACAAATACGGAGAACTGGTTAATGAAAAGGCATAGAAAATAGCATAGATGGGTTTCCTTGGGCTTTATGTGAGAAAAGGCTAAAACTTAGTGTAAGATTAAGGGGTGATAAGAGAGAGCACTCTAGGCAGAGGTGGCTCATTGGTTTCTTTGTTAAGATGCAGGACCCCGTGTCAGTGGACATACATCTCTTGTTGCAGGGAGAGAAGAGAAACTGTGGGTTCATTGATCCACTCTCCTGTGGGACAGTGGTTGTGTTTTTGATGTGTCAACTGTCAACTGCTACTGCTTTGAGACAGGAGCCAAGACCCATGGGTAATTCCTCCCACATATGACACAAAAACTAGACCTTCGAAACTTATCTTTCTTTTTATGGACTAGCTGTCTATGCACCTTCAGTCATGTCAACCTTTTGGTGCTTTTGTTTGTGAACTGTTCACTCTAGGGCTTATGATTAGAAGGCTATCAGAGAAAGAATACCAGAGGGGGAGAGAGGCGGGAAGAGCTCACTAAGTTCAATGACTTTGCTATGAGTATCTGAATACAATTCTAGGGTATTCAGAAATCTTTGCAATTTGTAATGGTCACTGACAATGGTTGAATTGCACAAAAGCTTTAAGTGGATGTCAATAGAATGAGAAGATGTTACCTGTTCCCTATTGGGTTTTTTAATTCTCTGTCATTCCTGGCTCTCTCAGTTGTTTCAAAGCTGCTGTCTCCTCTGGGTGATGTTTAAGCCCATTGCTGTCCCTCTCTTCCTTACACATACCTTATGAAAAATGGCTTTGCCATCTGCAGCTGTCAGGAGGCTGTGGAGTCAGGAATACGGCTCAATGAATATACAAATGTGCAGCTGGACCACAGACCCTTCCAGAAGGCAGCTGAAATATAAATCACAGTGCACCGATACTTCTCAAGTAAACTGCTGTCATTGGGGGACTGTCACATAAGGGGACTTGAAAAAAATAAGAGGGCATGAGGAGGCTCACAGTGGAAATAGGCCCTGCACAATGTGGGGAGTTTCGTTAGAAGGAACAGAGCATAGAGCAGCACATTTCCAAGAGGAAAAAAATATGTTGGTCTCTGACAGATCATGGAACAAAAGGATAGCAGGAGTCCTGTTGCATTTCCGTTGCTAGAGGAGTCTCAAGAGTTCTTTTCCTTGCTCTGCCTCCCTCCCTCCCTTCTTTCTTTGTAGTATTAATTTCTGTCATATGTCACAAGCCGTGGCAAGAACTGTTCAGGGTACAGATCCTATCATTTTTGTTGTCGAGGTAAACAAAATCTCTGCTGTAGAGTTTCACAGGGATGGAGTACAAGGGTGGAAGTTGTGATGGGGAATGCAATGTGATAAGTTGTAATGGAAATAAGCATCAGAACTTGTGCCATGTACAAAAAACAGGTGCCTAGACTGGATGACTTTTCAGGTGAACTAACGCTTGACAGGACTCCTTTAATAGGAGTAGTTCCTGAGGTCAACGACAATGCAGAAAGGGGACACGAGACTGGAGACAACAAAGAATATGCATTGGGTCTTCTTTGTGGCCAAGATTTTAATACTATCCAAATTCCTTTTCTTTCTCTTTTTTCAGTACTAGGGATTAAAACCAGGGCACTGTCTGTACCTTAGGCCAATGCTTTACCCCTGAGCTTCTTTTTGCTTTTGTATTGAGGCAGGGTCTCATTAATTGTTCTGGCTGGCCTTGGGCTTATTTTGTAGCCCAGACTGTCCCTGAAGTTGTGATTCTCCTGCCTGAGCCTTCTGAGTAGCTGGTTTCACAGGCCTGTGCTAGTTAGTTCAATCCGAATTCTTAAATGTTATTCTTTAGGCTTCTCTTTCTAGAATCCATGTGATCCCTAGTTGTGGGCTTGCTTGTCTTGCATACAGCTGGCTTCACCCCTAAACACATGCCGTTCACACACCTCTGTGGCTCAATTGACTCCACATGAAAAGAAATCCAACTGCCTCTGTCTGTCTCTGTGTCTGTGTCTGTGTCTGTGTCTCTGTCTGTCTCTGTGTCTGTGTCTGTCTGTCTGTCTGTCTGTCTCTCTCTCTCACACACACACACACCCTCCTACCTAGATAAATTATTGATGAAAACCCAATAACCCCTCAATAAACTCTAAGTATCTTTTTTTTTCTAATAAGCAAGTTAAAAACAGAGTTGTGTTTCTTATTTTTAAGATCACAAGCTCTGAGTGTGATAAGATATCTTATTATAAGATATCTTATTATAAGATATCTTATAATATCTTGAAATATTTTTATTTTTATTTTTTAATATTTTGTTTATTTTTATTTTATGTGTATGCATGTATTGACTGCATGTAGGTAAGTGTACCCCTGTTGTGCAATGCCTGCGGAGGACAGAACAGACTGTCAGATCCCCTGGAACTGGAGTTACGAACTGTTGTTAGCTGTCATGTGGGTACTGGGATTCAAACCCAGGTCTTCTTCAAGAATAGTCAGTGTTCTTATCCGTTGAGTCATCTCTCCAGCCCTGAAACATTATTATTAACTAATATCCATTATTTATTCAGGTTTGTTTTAGTTTTTAGCCCACTACCCCTTTTCTTTCCCAGAATTCCATGTATATGTAATCATCATGCCTCCTTAGGCTCCTGTTGCCTAAGACAGTTTGTAGATTTTTCTTATTTTTCATTTTCCTTATAGTAGGCAGATAACAGCCACCACAAATGTTGACACCATCATCCCCAGAACCTGTGATTGTGTTATATGATATAGAAAAGAAGAACTGAAGTAACATCTAGAATAAACGTTGCTGGTCAGCTGCCCTGAAGACAGGGAGACCATGTTGAAGAATGTGGGTGGGCTCAAGAGATTCATAAGCGTCCTTAGATGCAGAAGAGGCAAGAAGAAGAATCAGGTTCTGAGAGACAGGCTTAGTTGTCACTGGAGGTTTGGAGACGGAAGGGAATACAGCTAACCTGAAACCCATGGAGACCCGTCCAAACTCCTGAATGATTAAACTGTGAGACAATATAGTCCTGTTTCTTTAAAATAAGCGTGTGGTTATTTGTTATAATAGCAACAAAATACTGTAGATTTTAGTACCTGGGAATGAAGTGTTGCAAATAAATACCAAAAGATGTGGAGGTAGGCTTGCATTGGGCAATAAGCAAGGGTTGGAAGAATTCACAAAAGGACGTACAAAGCTTAGATTCACTTAGATGGTAGGTAGAAATATACATGCTAAGAACTCTGCTAGTGAAGACTGAGAAGCATGTGAAGACAGGGTGTAAAAAGCATATGTAGTCTTACAGATTGTCTATTTGACTAGGAAGACTGTTGGTAGAAATTTGGGTGCTAGTGTTGCTGTCAGTGTGGCTCAGATGCAAAGGAGGAATGTGTTATTGAAAACTGGAGGCAAGGGAATCCTTGTCACATCACAGCAGGAAGCTTAGCTGAATCATGTCCCGCAGTTATGTGAAAGGCAAATTGATCCACAATGAACCTGAATATTTAACTAAAGTATTTTTTTTTTTAAGTGTTGAAGATACAGGCTGGCTTCTCACTGCTGATGACAAAATTCTAGGGGAAAGAGAAATCAGTGGAAGAATGCCTGAACAAGAAGGAGATGTTCTTGATGGCTTGGAAGATTCTCAGTCTGTGGAGACGATAAAATGTGATAAAGTCAGGTGATGCGCTGTCAGGAAAGGGAGCTTCAAAGAGAAAGTCAAGAATACGGCTGGACAGTGCTTTGCTGTGGTTCTTACCAATCAGAATCACGGTCACGCCGAGGGCCTTTTGAGATCAGTCCTGTGAGCTGAGGGTTGCCCCAGCCATCTCAGCAGAAAAATTAATATGAATGACATTTTCCAACAGTTGTGGAGGATGCTTCTGCTTAATGAAGCAAATCCCCAAGACGCACCAACTTCTAGAAAATGTTCTATCAGTATAAACATCACTACCTTGAATTAAAAATACAGAGGGAGTACAAAATGCAAGTTCCAAAGTCTTACCGGGAAGAAGCCAGCTGATCAAATTACCCTGCTGCAAATACAAGTTTTCATGGAAATAGAAATGAGGTTTAGGGTGCAGAACTCAAGCTTGTATAGTTGAGCCAAGATCTCAGGGGCTAGAGATAAGACCCACAGAGAATTTTCAAAACTAAATGGAGCTCTCTAAGATGTGTTTGAAAATTGTTTAGGAATGGTGACCCCTTTTTTTTTTAATTCTTCATATTCTCTCCCTCTCTTTTCTGTTTTTTTTTTTTTTTT
>NW_008360330.1:3865902-3887784 GCF_000622305.1 Nannospalax galili | reverse complement strand
TTTTTTAACTCTTGTTTCTTGCGTCTCAGAGTCCCAAATGGAAAGGCGTCATGCCTCAGGGTAAATTACACTCAAACTTTCATCCACGCTGCATTTAGGTGTATTAGAACCAGTTGGGTTCTATTGATACTTTTCCTGTTTTCAACTTTAATGGTTTCTGTTATAATTTTTATTATTTGTTTCCTCTACTTGATTTCAATTTAACTTGCTCTTTTTTCTCTGTTTTCTCCATTTTCCTTAGGTAATTTCTGAGCGTTTTATTTTTTAACGTATATGTTCGCTATTGTAAGTTTCTCCCCCAGCACTGATTCCTCCACATCTCATAGATTTTGAAAAGTTTCACTTACATTTTCTGTTTTAGTTTAAAAATATTATAATTACTTTTGAGACCTCTCTGAGTACAGGAGGGTACTGTTCAATATCCAAATATTAGGGGATTTTTACGCATTTTTGATTAATTCAGTTTTTAATCTGAAAGTACATTTTGTGTCGTTTATATTCTTTTAAATTTCTTTTTAACTTTTATTTATTTTTATTTTATGTATATGGGTGTTTTGCCTGCTGCAATGACTTCAGAGTCCAGAAAAGGGCTTTGTTTCCCCTGGAACTGGAATTTATGGCCAATTGCTAGCTGCCAAGTAGATGCTGGGAGCCATTCCCAGGTCCTATACAAGAACATCCAGTGCTCTTGTTAGAGTAGCAAAAAGATTAACTGTAAGATTAACTGGTCAAGACTATAAAATCTCTAGCCAATCTGTTGAAAGACCCACATTTTCAGTTTCACTGGTCAATCACCTGGTCATAGGACCACCCCAGGAAGGCAGGGTCACTTTAAGCCATACTAAATAGATGGGCGGAATACCTAGTGCATTAATGACATAGTGAACTTTTCCTGCCTGGAATCCCACCTCCTAGTGCAGTGCTTCTGGACATGGCCACAGACATGTAGGTCCCTGTAAGTCTGCCTGCCTTACTGAAGAATTCAGAAAAGTGTAATCTCTCCTTTTCTTCTTCATATCCCTTTTCTAAACATGCTTTCTTTAAGGCTTTGGGCTGTCCCTAGCATCTTGTATTTCTTTACTTTTTCTCTAAAGCTTCCTTCTCCCACCATGTGGCTGCCAGTCAGCCACGTATCTGACCTCCACACAGGCTCTAAACCTGCGTGGCTTCATGGCTTTCTTCTCCCTGCCATTCTCCTCCTCAAGGCAGCTGGTGAGATTACCAGCTCCCTGCCTTGAGGATTTCCCTTAAAATTCTAATAAAATTGTCCTAAAGTTTCCGTTTGGGTCCATTCCTAAATTCTTTTATGAATGAGACTAAGAAGCCTCTAGGGGACACTCTTTCTCCCCATTTCACTCTTAACTGCTGTGCAATCTCTCCAGTCTCTAAATTCCTTAAAAATACATTTTAGGACCCAGAATGTAATGTGTCTAGGTAAATATTTCATGAAATATTTTTTAAATTCCAATTATAAACCTGATTTATAATGTTGTTTCAATCAGTTGAATCCTTAATATAACAATATAGCCTTAATAAAACATACATATAAGTTATGTACTACTAATATGATATGAATTATAGTCTTAATATAACTTGCTGCATCTCTCAGCTGAAGAATGATGGGTGTAAAAGTCTTCAACTGCAACAGTAGATTTGAATTCGTTTCCATTTGGCTCTGTTAGTTTGGGGTACTTTGTTAAATGCACACTCAGGATTATAACACTGCTGAGGGGATTATACCTTTAACACGGTGGCGTGACCCTATTTATCCATGATAGCTTCCCTTGTTCTGATTTGAGTGAAACAAAAGTAATTACTCTAGCCTAGTTTTGACTAGCATTAGCATGGTTTAGTTTGTCTTTAATGTTTGAGTATTTATCTTTAAAATGGGCTTCTTACAGATGAACTATAATTGGGATTTAGAAGAACATCCCAGGGTCTGGAGAGATGGCTCCACAGTTAAGAGCACTAGCTGTTCTTTCAGAGGACCTGGGTTTGATTCCTAGAACACACATGGCATCTGTAACTCCAGTTCCAGAGGATGCGACACCTTCTTCTGACCTCTGTGAGCATTGCACGCACGGGGGCACTTACACATGCAGGCAATGCATTCATATACATAAATTTTTTAATGGAATGAAATAAAAAGAAAACTCTCATGGCAGGCTCTGTGTTTTGTTATACTTAGACCACATATAAAGTGATTATTGATGTAGTTGAGTTGACTTCCATGTTTGTATTTTCTAATAATTATATTTGAATTTTCCTCTACTTTTTCAATTCTAATGAAATATTTAAAATGATTCTATTTTACCTTTAGAAATATCAATTATACTTCTTAGGCATCTTTTGTGATTAGACCATTTCTATTTCTAAAGTCAAATAATATCCCAGGTCACATGTGATATTGTTCACTTATAATGTCGTGGGTTAGTCTGGTTCTGACTTTGTTTTGTCTCTTCAAAGGGTTTTTAATTTTATATTCTTTTGTATGTCTTATGTGTTATAGACATATTGTATTGTAAAGATTTATTGTGATATGGCTATACTTAGTCTATATTGAACATCTGGTGTAGATGTAGGTGTCAGAGATGTCAAATTCTTTTTATTATTTCTCCTCTTGATTTGGGGGTGTCTTAACTACTCTACTTTAGAAAGAGCCTGCATCTTCAGTTCTGTCATCTATAATCCACCAATATTTCTCTGGCTCCGTGTTGGTACAGAGATTGAATGTGAAAGACACAAATCATTCTCCTCACTTAGGATTAAATTTATCTTTTACTAGGCTTGTACTGGACAGTAACCTTCATGGATATTTTTCTAGTATCCTCCCACCCCTATCTCCTTTGCCGTTATAGGTAAGGCAGGAAAGAAAGATGGGCCAGAATTTGAGTGATGAGCTCCATCTTGGATAAGGCTCAGGACAAGACTTTTTTCTTGCAGTGTAGGCCTCTGTCATGGAGAATTCCCTAGGCACATTCCACTGTTACTGTTCTAACCAACAATGTTATGATGGGATCACTTATGAATTTTCACTGTGCACCCTGGTGGGATGCTGGAGGTAAACACATAAACGTGTGCTAACTATGCAGATTCTAGGGTCTCCAGATTTTTTTTAACTCATGCTAGTCCACATTCAGCTTGCAACAATTTACCTAAAGCACCATTTTCATATTGCTACTAGTTTGTGGCTTCAGCAGTTCCATTTTATGTGAAGAGCTATTGATCAACTCTCTGGAATGAGCCTACCTATTCAGATTTGACAGCTCTCCCTGCAAACCCAGCTCTCTAGTGGGTATAAGGAAAGCCATTGCTTTTTCAGTCTGTCCACTTTTTACTTGTGATAAGTACAAGTGTGACAACTTCCCAGCTTTCTACATGTCGGAGGTGAAATTGGCAGGTTATATTGCTAATATTATCAGATTATTTTCCCAACTGTCATAATAAGGTAGGTATGTTCATTTAAAGGAGATGTGGTAGAAGCTGTTAATTTATTATTTTTCATTGTCAAAATAGTTTCTTAATTTAGTGTACCAAAAAGAAAAGAGCAGATTTTGATAATTCATTCCTTGTAATTATTGATTTAAACCCTTTACCTTCAAAGTAACAATACATACATTGTAAAATAATTCTTATTTTACTTTGTTTTTCTAGGTGTCAGTTATCCAGCAAATCCAGCTTTTCAGAGTATAGCTGAAAACCAGAAAGTAAAGCAAATCAATCCTCCTATTAATATAAGTGTCACAAATACAGGCAATAATTTTCTTAAAATATAATATGATATGACCAAAACTATATGGTACACACATATGTAATGACACATAACAATAGCAAAGTAAACCAGTATGAATCCACCACTTGCTGAGAGAACTAGTACATTACTGATACTGAGGCTGGGCATGGAGAGTGATGACGGGAAAGTCTTACAAAGGTAGAAAAATGAGCATTGCTACACATATATTCATAAATAATAAAGCCTTAGCTTTTGTTTCTTTTTTAGTTTTACTATAAAAGCATATCATGCTGTAAATACTTCTTTGGGCTTTGAAGTCATGTACTTTCTGTGTGCTGAGCTCTTTCTCTGCCACAGGGGTCAATAGTACTTCTTTCTTTCTTTCTTTCTTTCTTTCTTTCTTTCTTTCTTTCTTTCTTTCTTTCTTTCTTTCCTTCCTTCCTTCCTTCCTTCCTTCCTTCCTTCTTTCTTTCTTTCTTTCTTTCTTTCTTTCTTTCTTTCTTTCTTTCTTTCTTTCTTTCTTTCTGTCTTTCTTTCTTCCCTTTTTTTTTTTTTGAGACAAGTTCTCTGTACAGCCCAGGCTGAATTTAAACTCCTGATCATACCACCTCAACCTCATTTTTGTGAGATTGCAGGTTTGTCCCACTGTGGAAATGACGTTTCTGGAAATTCCTTCTGCTACAAATAGGACATGCTTTTTATTTTATCAGGCAAAACAATGGGGAACTGTGAGAATGACTTTTACCTAACTTTATAATCTAATTAATCTTAGGTTTTGAGATCATTCAACACTTTCTCAACTTGCTTATAATGTAAACAAGCTTACTAGGTCCTGAGCCCCTCTTGTAAGCTAAACTTGCAGTTTGAATTCCTCATGACCCTTCCTTGCCCTTGACTCAGAATAATGTGTGTGTGTGTGTGTGTGTGTGTGTGTATTCAGAATCTCAAACTCTGCGAACAGTGACTATTTGTTAAAAGCAACAGATTACTGCATTTGCAATGCAAGCAACAGGTGCGATTAACTTTAGAACATCTGTTTGTGGTTGTGTGTACTATTCTAGGTCAGCAGGAATCAGAAGGGGAAAATTTCTCTAAGACAAGTTCCTCCTTTCCCATGTGATAGATGTACAGGTCAATAGGGAGCAGGGCCATTATTGAGGAGCACAGTTCTGGGAGAATTCTGAAGGAACAAATTTTGGGCCCCACTTTTAGTTTACTTGGATGCTGAGTCAGGCTGTCTTTGATCAAGCATCACGAAAATGTGGCATTGTACCACTCCAGGAAACTACATACAGCTTCTACTTTTTAAATTTTTTTAATAAATTTATTTTTATTTTATGTGTGTGAGTGTTATGCCTACATGTGTATAAGTGCACCCATGTTGTGCAGTGCTTTTGGAGGCCAGAAGAAGGCATTAAATCCCTCAGAACTGGAGTTACAGATGGTTGTTAGCTGCCATGTGGGTGCTGGGAATCAAACCCAGGTCTTTGGCAAGATCAGCCTGTGCTCTTAACTGCTGAGCCAGCTCTCAATCACCTCCTGTATTTTCATAACAATTAAATGAACATTTGATGAACATTTGTAAGCCAGTTAGAACTATACTTGACATACAGGTGGTGCATTATATATTTGTTAAGGGAATATATATGTATAGATTTATTAACTTATAATGTTGATACAGATGGAGTTCATCAATTTTAACACTACGTTTTACATACATTGTGGTTATCTGTTTTCTCATTGACTGGTGTTTGGTTGATCCAGCTCTTTACTGTCACAAATTTATACTACTTTATAAATTTTTCTCATATATTATCACATATCTGTGCAGAAGTTTCTCTAAGGACATTATGTCAAAGATAGAATTGCCACATCATAGAGTTTGAACATATTCAACTTAACCAAAATAATACAAAAGTGGAGAAACACATTTATACCTCTACTATCATAAGAGGTCTTAACATTCCATATCCTTACCACCACTTATTATTGTCAAATTAAGTAGTTTGTGCTCTACACAAGATAAAATATGATTTAATTCAAGAACTTCTAATGGTATTGGACATTTTTCATATTGTCCTTTTCTTTTGTTTATGTCATTTACCCTTTTTTATTTGGTCATTTAATTAAGTTTTGCCCCCATTTATCTATTTGGTCTATTAGCCTTTATTTGAAATAGAAGTCCTTAGTTATGAAGTGATCATATTAATACTTTCATATTCTTAGAGATCTTTGTCTCTTACCTAGGAAACCTTTTTTAGAACAAATTATAAATATAGGCTACCATATTTTAAAATATTAATTTTTCCTATTTATGTATTTACTTTCCATTGTGTCATAGTAGTGCTTTCTCCATGTGCATGGGTGTGGGGTCATCCACTGGAACATGGGCAACCTGCCAGTGGCCACCCCCACAAAATAACTTTCTTCTCTAGCAGCCACCTACTGCCAATAGCTCCTTAGGTAGGGGTGGGCTCCCCCATCCATGCTGGAATGTTTGCTGCCTTCATCTGGTGCAGGTCTTGTGTAGCTAACTCTTGCTGTTGTGAGTTCATGTGTGCAACAGCCATGCTATGTCCAGAAGACAGTATTTCACAGGACTCCTCCCTATTCTTCAGCTCTTATATTGTTTATGCTGTCCCTTTTTCTGTGACATGTCTTGAGCCTTAGGGAAACATGGAGGGCGGAGGTTGATACAGATGCCCCATCTACAGCTGACACTCATAGACACTTATCCTCAGCACTTTGGATAGTTAGGACTCTCTGCATTAACCATTACTCACTGCAATAAGCTTTTTTGGTCAGAGATGAGAGCAGCATAAATCCATGAATATGAACATCAATATTTAGTAGGCAGTTGACAACATGAGCATTTAGAAAAACAACAGTAGTTCCCCCTTCGGGCCTATGGCCTCCCTGTGGGTTTTGACTATGTTTATGGTATCTGGATGAATTCCTTCCATGGAGTAGGCCTTAAATCCAATCAAGAGAGTGGTTGGTTACCCCCATGAACAGTCTTGGCACTATTGTACCAGTGGCCACATCTTGCCTGGCAGGTCTGTATGCAGAGTCTAGTGCTGGATAGAACCATTGATGTCTTTTTCCTGTGAACAGCCTGCACAGAACCTACAGCATGATGGATACTAGCCAACAGGGAGTGAATTTCCTGGTCAACTCAAGGTTGATTTCTCTATGTCCTGCATTCAGAGTAGTGGTGGCTTCAGAAATAGCATGTGGCCATCTTATTATACTGAGCAACCCTAATAATTTCCCCCTTAATTCATTGATCTGCCTAGATTAGGAATGAAAGTATAAATATAGTAAGGTGTAGCTGTATCCTTTTCTCAGTTTAAAATGCAATTTTTCAATATTCTGCATTTAATAGTAATCTATAGCTGGAATAGCTGGCCTTCATTAGATTAAGAGAGCTTTTTTTCTAATTCTAATTTGATGTTATGATTGGGCTTTTGATAATATTAAATTATTGCTCTTCTATCTGTTGACCTATTGTTTCCGTTTTATTGCTTTAATAGGCTAGTAAGTTGATTGACTTTTTTGATTGCTCTTTTTGACATCTAGCATTTATATAAATTTATATAGTACACGGTAATATTTTGATACATGTGTGCATTGGGTAATGACCAAAGTAGACTAATTAGCACATCCATCTTCTAAAATGGTCTCAGACTAGTCTTCCATTCCTGGAATAAAACAGAACTATGTATGTCATCATGTTTTAATGAATTTCAGGATTAATATTTCCAACATTTTGTGGAAATATTTACATTACTTAATTTCTTTAATGATTATTAGCCTTCTAGGTTCAGTCTCGTGATATATTTTCTATAAGTTTGACTAACTTCCATAATTTTCAGAAGTGTTTGTTAAGTTACTTACATCCCCATACTGCCCCTCTTCTAGTGTCTACTCTAATTTTCCTATAATATAGTAACAGATGCATCATAACAGTTGGAAGTAAGAATATCAAATCAGGGCTTTGTGAAATGCAGAGTGAACTAGTTACTTCTGTTGCTGCTGTGATCAAACGCCTGTTAGTAGTAACTTAAGAGAGGAAAGGATTTTTTTGGCTTATAGTTGAGAGGACACAATCCATCGTGGGAGGAAAAGTGCCGGGCAGGTGCACGAAGTGGATTGTCACATTGCTTCCATAGTCAGGAATTACTGAGCAGCAACCAGAGTCCAGATATAAGATCTAAGGCCTATTCCTAGTGAACCACTTTAGGAAGCCTCACCTCTTAAAGTCTCCACAACTTTCCGAAATAGTACCACCACACATTCAAACACATGAGCCTGTGGGGGGACATTTCACATTCAAACCACAACAATGAACATTATTCTTTCAGTTTTTTAAAATTTTTATTTATTATTTTTATTTTATGTGTATTGTCTGCATGTATGGAAGTGCACCCATATCATGTAATGCCCGCAGAGGTCAGAAGAGGGTGTCAGATCCCTGGAACTGGAGTTACAGACAGTTAACTGCCATGTGGGTGCTGGGAACCAAATCCAGGTCCTCTGCAAGAGCAGCCAGTGCTCTTAATTACTGAGCCATCTCTCTAGTCTCTATTCATTTATTTTAATGTCATCAAAATTTTGGGAGGCAGAGGCAGGGGGATCTCTGTGAGTTCGAGGCCAGCCTGGTCTACATAGTGAGTTCCAGGACAGCTGGGGCTACAGGGAGACCCTGTCTCAAAAAGACAAAAAAAATCTCACAATTTTTTTGTAAAGGTAAAAAAGAAAAACAATAGAAGATCATAGAAATTACCATCTGGAGGAAGACTTACCCTAGCAGAGCATGGTCTTTTTTCCTTAGACGTCACTTGTGCCTGGAAGTTATCATGTAACTAGAATAGTGAGACCTTCATCTTTCCATTTTATAATTCTGAAGAAAGGTTAAATTAGTTTTATAAAAATTACTTTTTACCTTTTTAAAAAAATAGAAAAAATGCATAATGCCATTTAGAAATATTTCTGTACAAGGCAGCTAAAGAAAGAAACAATATTTCTCTGGGAATCAAAAAATATTTTTTCTCTTCTGGGTGACAGATACTTTTTCTTAGAGGTTCTCAGTGGTTTTGTTATGCACTTGTCCAACTAACTTTCTACCAGATTTTCAAGATTAAAAAAAAAAAAACCCTAAAATCTGGTGGTTTTACATAACAACTAGTATTTAGTTCACAATTGGGCTAGGATCAGCTGGAGAATTCCTGCTGGTCTCAACTGGCCTCATTCTTGCATCTAAATTCAGCTGGCAAGCATAGCCTCCTGCATGCTGTCTGCCAGTCAGCTGCCTGTTGGATGGGGTGGGAAGTCATTTGTCTTTTGCCATCCAGCAGGTTACTGACCCCCTGTATATGGTAGTGGTTTCAGGGTAGCCAAAGACAGTACGATAGGAAGCTGCCAGGGCTCCTGAAACCCAGAATCAGAACTCAAACTTCACCACTTTTAGTCAAATCAAGTTACAAAGCTACTCCGGTTCAAGGGAACTAGTCCTGTATGGGAAGAACTGCAAAGAATTGTGACCAATTTTGCAACCTAGCAACCCAGTAATGATCTTTAGTACATCTGAGCAGCAATCTGCAGCATCTCAGACTGCTTAGCTGCTGATTCTTGTGGGTTTACTCAACGGGGACCTTCAGTATAACCTCTGCCACTGTGCTTCTGCTCTTACGAACACTGGATCTCCTTGAAGCTGACTGTGATGCCAGATGAGGTGATGAGGGACACGTTCAGACACCAGAGCCTGATCTTGACTTGCAGGCCACTGTTCCTCAAGACTTTCTCTTGATCTTGAGTTGCTCTTTAGTCTGGGACCACATACTCTTTTTAGGTTTTTGGGTCCAGGGGAGAACCAATGGGTGTGTGTGAGTTCATTTCTCTGAACAGTTGCAGCATGCCATATGGCATGGGTGAGGGTGGTGTTGGGAAAAGGGAGTGTGAGAACAGACCCTTGACATTTGCAGGCCTGCTTGCATTCTGCCTTTTCAGAGTTCTCTCCTTCCTTTGCTGCTCTGAGTAGCACCACATGGTGGAAATTGCAACTTATCACTTTGTGGGGTGTGATAACAGAGTCTTGGTTCCTTTAATAGAACAGTTTAATGTTAATTTTCATTCCAAGACAAAACGTGCATGTATGTATGAATGTGTGTGTGTGTGTGTGTGTGTGTGTGTGTGTGATTTATGGGAGAACTGAACAAGAAAAAAATGAGTGAACAAAAAAAAAATAAGAGATAGATTCGTCCATCAGTCTGTAGAGAGAGAGAGAGAGAGAGAGAGAGAGAGAGAGAGAGAGAGAGAGAGAGACTAATAGATAAATTCCATATACTCTAAAACCTAAAAGGAAAATGGAATAAAGAAGCTATTCCCTCAGAATAGAGAAATATATCCAAATCAGCAGTTAGATCAGTGATGAGAATATGGGGAAAAGGCTAAAGCTGAGACCTGATCCAAACCGTTACACTGCACTGCAAGAGTGGAAGGTTTAGAGGGAGAAGCCACTCCCCTATGTCTTAACAACTCTCCTACCCTCCACATTAGCCCCCTTTTGCTCATCACTGGTTTTACCTTTCTTTCTAGCTGAGCTCCTCAGAGATAGTCTGCATTTCCTCAGGTAATCCACCCCTACAGTGTGACTCTAGCTCTGGTAACCACCTTAAATCTCACTCTCCTTTTTCTTCCTCATCTACCTACATTGTGGGATCCTTTTTCTTTCATCTATAACACACTTCTAAATAAGCAAACAAAGAGCAGACAGAAGAAAGAGCAAATGCTAAGCAATATTTTTGACAGTTTTTTCCCCTTGTCAGAGCATTAAGACTCTAGCTATGGGAAATTCTGTTGTAGGTAATATATAAAGCAAGTTCCACAGATATAAGCCTTGGCACTAAAAATTTAATTCTTTGGAGATATGTGCTCCTTGTGTCTCTAATCCAGAGTAGCTTATGGGCAGTAGTTTATATTAGATTGAACTATATGAAATCACTGATGTTCAACCATCGTTGACCTACAAAAATGGCAATTTCATATGGTTCCATCTATATCTTAAAGTTAGCCCACTGATAAAGATTTTTAACCAATTACTTTTGGGGAAAAAAGGACATTCTTTTGCTGAGTCTGGATTGTCAGAAAAAAATGTTCCTTTTCCTTCTCCTACCTCTACTATTGCCACAGCTCCCTTTGCAGATGGTCTCTGGTTCTGTCTGAAACCAATCCTTCTAATCAAGTAGCTGCTCTCATTAAAATCTTCAGTGTTGGGCCTGGAGAGATGGCTGAGTGGTTAAGTGGTTATTCTTGCAGATGACTGGGTTTGATACTCAGCACCGATGTGGCAGCTAACAACCATCTATAACTCCAATTCCAGGGGCTCTGACACCCTTTTCTGACCTCCACTGGCATTGCACAGCATGGGTGCACTTACATACATGCAAGCAAAACACTCATACACATAAAATGAAAACATTAAAATTAAAATGTAAAAATCCTAAAATTTCAGTGACTTTGCAGGATAAAGATGACAGGGTTTAGCCTGGCACATTGGTCTTTTCCTGAGTGAGGCTGCTGTCATCTACTCTGTTTTTTTGCTTGGTTACTTTGTCCCCTACATTTGTTTTTCGCTATAGTTCCCAAGCCATTCTGCTGTCACATCTTGATCTGCTTTTAGTTCTTTCTTTCAGAAGTGTTTGCTCTTCACCTCTCTTCTGGAGGAAACTTCTATGACCTGGAATATCTCGGCTTGAAAGTCACCTACTTTTGGTTTTGCTTCTTTGTCTTACCCTGGGTGTTTGCTTTCCTTAGATTCTGTGATCACTGTATAATTGGGACAGCATTTGCCCATTATATTACACTTACTTGTGAGTAGATATCTGTGTTAGTTGATTTTCTGTCACTGCAGCAAAATAGCTGAAATGACCGACTTAATCAGGGTAAAAGCTTATTTTAGAAACGCTTTTGGAAGTTTCAACCCATGGACTTTTGGCCTTTTTGCTTTGGGCTGTAACAACACAGTGCCAGTGTGTTATGCTAAGAATGTGTGGTGGAGGAGGATTGCAGCTGGGAAATGAAGAGAGAAAAAAAGAGGAAAGAACTGGGCTCCCAGCATCCCTTCAGAGCCACTCCCCCAATGACTTGACTTCTTTCCGTTAGGCTCCACTTCTGTTTCTACCACCATTTAGCAGCACTGTGGCCTGGAACCAAGTTTTTAACATACATACAGCCTTTTGGAGGTCATTTATTCATACCACGGCAGTATCCCTTCTTAGCTTTTGAGTTCTCTATAGATGTGGCCTGGTTTTAAATACTTTTGTATCCCCAGCATCCCCTAGTCCATGGTGAACATCCCATCGAAGTTGGTGCAAATGATTCTCTGCCTGCAAAGTTCAAGTTAGTCAACATTTTCTGTTCCTATTCGGGATGAATTAAAAAGATTAAGAGGCAAGTAAGTTGCCAATATTAAAGTTAATGAGCTTCCAAACATTGCATTAAAGGTTGGATGCAGAAAAAAATTTCTATGTAGTCTTTATTGATACTTACTTGTCTCAGTTGTGATTAGGCATTTTAGAAAAGATTAATATATCTTTAATCCAACTACAGCCCATATTCTCACTTGTTTTAAGTGGAAGAGAACACCATTCAGATTTGATGTTGAAACGTGTATTAACTTCTGTTTAAACATTATTTTATAATGTTTTTTGTTTTCTTCATTAATTAATTTTAATATAATCCTCATAGTACCTTGAGGGAGTACAACTAGCCACAAATATCCCGGGTTTTGTAGGTAATGAAATTCTTAGTTCTAAGTTCTAAGAGGCTGAAGTTGTTATCTTCAAAATCATGGGAAATTCTGGCCCCAAATGCCAAATCATAGATCTCTGGGTTTGCTTGACACTTCAAGCTTAGGAAGTACCTTAAGGTAGTCAAGTCAGTTTCATAGTTGGAAGGGTTCAGCTACAGGAGGGGCCTAATCCAATAAGATCCTAGATGAGCTTCATGGGTCCCTGCAGAGAGCACTTGAGAAACCTTGGGACCTGGGATACAGAAGAGGAGGGATACAGAGGTCCTTACTCAGCAGCTTTTTTCTGAGAAGCCTGGAAATTGGGTTGGGGGTAAGCAGGGCACACAGCAGGAGAAAGGAGCAATTGCTACAGGCAGAGCTGCAAACAGCTGCAGCCATGACAGTGGGTTGGTGAGGGAGCAGCACCAAGCTAATGATGCCCTCTTCTCCCTCAACAGTAGCTTGAGGCAGAAAGCTGGAGAACAAGTGTCCTGAGAGGGATTTCTGTGACTGCTCATTTTGTGCCGTATTTTTTCATTCTCTCCAGTGGATTTTTTAAAAACTCTACATTCAGGGCCAGGGGAGTATGGAGGACAGACTCTCTCCCAGACTCTATTCAGGATTTGCCCTCATTTAGCACCTCCTTCAACTCCTCTGATATGTCTTTTGAGGTGAGAGGGTGAGAGAGGATGGTGAAAATTATCCTCTAGATTTCATCAGACTAATCATTATGTTGGGTTTGTGAAGGCACCTGCTCATCATATAAGATTACTCACAACCTTCGGGGACTATCTGTACTTTTAGAAGTATACTTAAGTAAAATGATATGTAAAAATTACAAATTCTAAGTCCACAAATTCAAATGTGTGAACACATATATTAAGCTGAGTATAATGGCATGCGTGTTATTCCTAACTATGTCAGAAGCTGAGGCAGGAAAATTACTTGCTCTCAGGAATCTGAGGCTCCCCTGAGCAACACAGACAGACCTTATCTCTCTCCATAGATAGATAGATAAATAGAAAGATAGATAGATAGATAGATGATAGACAGCAATAGAGAGATTAGCTATATGAAGATGTAAATTAAAATAGTCTTACAGCTTAATTATGCCATATTTCTATGTCTGCAGATAAAATTTATTCATTTATTTTATATGCATGAGTATATTGCCTGCATGTGTATAAGTGCGCACATGTCATGCAATGCCAACGGAAATCAGAAGAAGGTGCCAGGCTCCCCTGGACTGGAGTTATGGATAGTTGTTAGCCACCATGTGGGTGCTGGGAATCAAACCCAGGTCCTCTGCAAAAGCAGCCAGTGCTCTTAACCACTGAGTCATCTCTCCAGCCCCTAAAGATAAGAAAATTTAATCTTGAGAAATCCAGGATGAAGTTAATGAATTCAGGTTTCCCCACCCTAGTTTTCTCCATGTGAACTCTAAGTTCACAGTTTATGCAGCATGAAGACTTCATGGTTGGGATGGGTGGTCTTTGCCTCGTTCTCCTCTGTATCCACTGGGAAGTATGCATTCCCTTATGGTCTGTAGAGAGATCTCTATACTAATCATTCTGCTGTCTCCTCATAGAAACTCTCAGGTTTGCTACACGTGGTGGCTTACACCTGCAATTCCAACACTCAGGAGGCAGAAGCAACAGGATCATTACAAGTTTGAGACTAGTTTGGTTTACATAGTGAGACGGTCACAGCTACATGGACAGTGACCCCATCTCAAAAGTGTCCTCTGAGGTCTACTTTTTTTTTTTTAATTTATTTATTATTTTTATTTTATGTGTATGCATCTATTGCCTGTATGTATGTAAGTGCATCCATGTCATGCAATGCCCGCGGAGGACAGAAGAGACTGTTGGATCCCCTGGAACTAGAGGTATGGACAGTTGTTAGCTGCTTTGTGGGTGCTGGGATTTGAACCCAGGTCTTCTGCAAGAACAACCAGTGTTCTTAACCACTGAGCAATCTCTCCAGCCCTGAGGCCTAATTCTTCATGTCTCTTGTGTTGTAGAAAATTCATGTTTCCCCAAAGGTACTTCAAAGATGGACAAACTGAGGAGAACTAGCTACACCAGCATCTTCTTTTTGTACAGCCCTGTTGCTGCCTCCTACAGATGGTATCGTGAGTCCTTTGTGGTCCTTATCTGGTTGAGAAAGTATAAATCCTTTCTGGTCTCAGATTCTGAAACTTTTTAGAATTTCTAGCTACTTCTCCATAAAATTGATGTAGAGTACCGGTTGGGACTTTCCTCACATAATTTTTGACATCTAATCTCCTTTCTTCACCTTCTGATCTTGCTTCTTTCCAGCTGGTGGAATCTTAGCCGAGTCTGCTGCAGGATGTACTCACTTTTCCTGTTTTCTGGGAGCCTGTGTTTATATTGAATAAAATTTAGCCTTCAGAATCTTTCCAAACTTTTGCTTTTGATACTCAAAAAACAAGATTTTGAAACACAAAAGATCAAAAGATTTTTTCTCCAATCATTTTCTTCTTAAATCATTTCAAGATGCTATTTTGAGACCCCCCCAAACCAACACTGACCTTTTGTATTTCTGCTATAACAATATTCCCATAAGGTAATTGAGTATTTCTACTGAAAGACAGAAGAATGGGCAAAAACATTTTCTTCAGATCAGGTGGAACCACAGTTAATATTTCAAAGTGTTATGCTGCTGTTCTTGTGTTTTCTCTTTACAAGTTGGTGACAGATACCACGAAAATTTATCTTCTAGGCTGCACTTCTAAAATGACCTAGCAAGCTTTTCACAGTTGTAATCAGATCCGTTAAAGAAGATGAAGTCTCAGAAATAACCTGTGTGGTGTGAGTACTGCTTATTTAGATGAGTTTCTTTCTTTAGTAGACTCCTTGATTTGATAGAAGATGCTAGAAGAAACCAAGTTTGTTTCAAGAATGCTCATTACCATCCCACCCATCACTAGCGCTTTCCCAGACCCTCATGTGGAACCTAACGTCCAGAGAGATGTTTAGTCTACTGATTTTACTCATCCTAATTAATATATCCCAAAAGATATGTAAAAATCACCAGGAAGAAGTGGAAAATATAATTTCCTACTCGCATTCATTCTTCATAAGGCTTATAATTAATAATAACTTACATGGCAACTGAAACAACTTATCAGGAGAGAATGTGCCAAATTAGAAGAGGACCAAGGATAGAATGCTTATGCCAACACAATTTAAAAAGAAAGGAGATCCATAGAGGTCCATGAGGAAAATTCAGGAAGGAAAAGCAAAATCCAGAACAGGAAGTCTACCACAAAAGTCAGAAAAGACTTTTTTTTTTTTTTTGGTGAACACTAAAAATCATGTTTAGAGACTAATTCTCCTTGTCCTCAGTCACAGGATGCTGGCATTACATAGCTCCCCGTGATCCCGTAGCTGCTGTTCACAGGTCCTGTGCCTCGTACACTGGTGCATCGTTCATGTTTCACTCCCTGTTTTTCTTATTTTTACCTGTTTATTCAAGACTTTATAAACAAGACAGAATCAGCAACCCTCTTTCCTTCAGGATTTTGTGTCATAGTAATTTCTTCTAAGAATACATTCTGTGGTTCAGCGATTCTTTTTAAATTTTAAACACATTTTAAGGAGGGAATGGCCAATAGTTCCAAATGTCTCTGACAAGTCAAACAAGAGTGCAGAAGAGTTAGTTACCTTGGTAAGGACAGTGTCAATAGAACGATGATTTTGGTATGATGGGCAGTAAAGAGATAATGAGACTAAGCCAGTATATCTCCAGGTATATTCCTTTATACAACTATGCAGAGCAGCACACCTTGAAAAGAGGATTATGGTTCTATATGCAAAACTAGTAAAGATGTACCAAGTTCAAATACGAGTGGTTCTCTCTGCTTTTGTATGCCTTTGGTTCTTGCAGATATTTAAATGCTGACCTTTTCATATGGCCACTTTCGTGATTGGTCCTGAGACCACTGTCACAGCTTTGAGGACATGCCTGTATCTTTCTGACTTAAGTCTCAGCTCCTTTAGTTCTTCCAATTCTTTCCTAGATGATGGATCTAACTTCTAATGATCTACCTCTTGCTGATTCTGCTTACTGAGGTCACCTCATTGACAGTGAACTCTAGAGTGGGATCTCAAAAATCATCTTCTTCCATAAATGCCCTTGTGACCTGTGAACAACAGAAAGCTTTTCTCTGTGCAGTGGCTCTCATTGAAGGACTATTCAGGGCCAGGTGAAGTTACAGTCATCCTTTAAGCTAGTCTAGGAAAACTCTGGACATAGGGAGAGTAGCAATGAAAGGTCTGGAATGGTCAGGACTCCAGTTTTAGTCATCAGAGAACTTGATGGAGAAACCTAAAACAGCAGATGCTTAGTCACAGTCAGTGTGCCTAGTGACAGGAAATGTGTTCAAAGTTTGATCAGGTCATTAAATCATTAACTCAGACATAGGAGGAAGTGCACGCATGTGCGTGTGTGTGTGTAAACTAAATAAATGTTTGTGTATCTTTGTATAAACTAAAGCATTTGTAGTGACAATATTTTTCAGGAAAGTTTTGCTTTTATTCCATTGAATAAGATAATTTTTTCTAGGTTATTTTTAGATGATCCTGGGCTTTTGAGTTGTGTTTTCAGAGTCAAAGGAGAATGCTAGCCTAGAATTTAAATATATATTCTCATATTGATGCTTGCTGGTGATGCTTTCCTCATTGGTGTACCTTGAATCACTCCCAGTTTTAATTTTGACCTCTCCTTGCTTGCTACTATTATACCCTAAGAATCATCACAAAGTAGAGTTTTGCTTCAAATTACAACGGGAGAACACAAATCTTTGGAAAAGTGTGTGTGATATGCATTTGCAACATTATTTTCAGTACAAATCCTTACCAGAACATATCCTTTATTGGCCACAAAGCATTTGAAAAGTGCTTTATGTTTTTTCACTATGCAATAATGCACTTGAGCTTTTCTTTTTAAAAGTCTGACATAGCCTTACCCCTACTTGTACATCAAATTTATATGTGCGTATTCACCCTTCTGTACTTTTATTCTGTTTGGGGTTTCCAGAAGGTTCGCTGAGTTCAGAAGTTTAAACGTAGGAGAGTATCGCTTGCCTACACCTGAAGTTTGCAGGGTGCTCCTTCTGCCAGTTCCTCTCTGTGTCGCCCCTCTTCTCCCACCCCAGCAGTGTGCACATCCCACCGAAGCACTTCTCACCCTAAATCTCGGGATTTGCTGACATGCTTAATCACCCCTCCCTAGCTCTGTGAGGCTAGTGAGTGCATCTTAATAATTTTGTACTCTTTGACTCAAGCACCATACTGACACATAGTAGGTGCTCAGTGCATGCTTAGAAAATTGCGTTTCACTAGGCTGGATTAAGAATACTCCTATAACTGAGGAAATGCTAGAGTTTCCACTCACCTCACTTTGCCAAGGAGGAATGTGGTATGTATGTGGGGTGGTGGTGGTGGTGGTGATGGTGGTGGTGGTGGTGGTGGTGGTGTGTTTAGAAAGGGGGTAAGAGAAAAGTTAAGGGCAGAGAGAATGAAATTCCCTGGTCTCCTTTATAAATTGAATTGAGAAGGACATGAACTTTCTCCCTATCCTGAACTCCCTCTGTTCTTGCTTCCTGTACCACTCATTTTAGTGCTTAATTAGCATGTTGCCTTAAATTTAAGTTGCCCAGGATCATAGAAGGGTCTAATCTGCATAGTTACCTCAGGAATTCTATGATGCCACTGCAGGTTACATGGGTCTTGTTTTTACAAAGTCTCCTAAGTCATGCAGGAGACCTGGATAGGAGGATGAGAGAACACAGAGAAGGAAGGGAGGACAAACTCTACCCTAGGATCCCAGGATGTCAAAAATGTGACCCAATATAGGGCAAGTCAGAGGGCAAAGCCAGACCTCACACCTAGGTGTGAGGAGCAGATTAACAAAGCTTCCAGTGCATTGTTCTATGGTATCAACAATTCTTCTCTGCCAGCTCCTCTCAGATCAATGGAACTGTAAACAGGAAGCAGCCCAGGGGACAGTGGGTGAGGAAAAGCAACCATCCCCAGCACAAGTGGATAAAGTAAACCCTCAAGGGGCAAGGGATGGGGCCTTAGGGAAGGGAGGCCTGAGCCAGGGGAGCACGTTCTGTTCTTTCATTTGTTACTTTAACTCATTCTTGTGTTTAGAGGAGGTGGACATAGAAAGGCCTGCTTTAGCCTGCAGGGAGGCATGCTGGGTACTAGTGAGTTTGGGGCAAAGGAAATTCTAGAGCATCAGACTCAATCTAAGATAGACTTAACAATTAAGGTGGCAGTTCTTATTTACCAATTCCTTTAATAAGCCTGTCAACCATAAGATGCAGAGTGAGGACATAATTTAGCGCAGCCATTATGGCCCCAACCCAAAGTCTCTGCATGTGTCTTCTGTGTTGTTACTGTGGTGACTGTTGGCATTATTTTCCTCTGCCTTTCTCTGAACAAGTATCTCTACCATCCGAGTTTCTAAAAACCCCAATATAACGAATATCTATTAAATAGTTCTATCTTTTAACCAACACATATAATTAAATAAACAAAACATTCCTTCATATCCATTTGGTAAGATAGTTGCTGTGATGTAAATCGTTGCCTGGTACATCCTTATTCTGCTTGTGTTGTCTGGAGCTGCTCTTTTCTTCTTTCTCTCTGCTTCCGACAGCCAGAGTAGGGAGCAGGCACAAATAATTTTCTGCTAGTGATAAGCAAATGATGTTCTGCTTTTTTCTTTTTGTTTACAGTATATATTTTTATTAAAATTTTCTGCATTTCATATAATGCATCTTAATCATATTTAGAGCCCCTCCCCTATCTGCACCCTCCATAGCCACCTCATTGGGTTTCATGCATTCTCTCAAATATGTTAAGGCCTATCAAGTCAAGTTTGGATCCCCAAATGTCCCTTGGTGTATGAGTTCATCCACTGGAGTCTAGTCAGTCTATCTAGTACCACCCCCTTAAAGAAGATCAACTCTCTGTCCCCCATCAGGGATCAGCTGCCAGTAGTCCCTCAGCTAAGGTTGGGTATTCTTGCCCATTTCCCTAGTTCTATGCTAAGTTTTTGTCTGGTTTGAGTTTGCATGGGTCTTGTGCATGCTGTCACCATTGCTGTCAATTCATATTGAGCAAGTTCCCAGTCATCTGGAAAACTGTTTCCTTGTGGTCATCCACCACCCCTGATTCTTACAATCTTTTTGCCTATTCTTTCTTCCACAATAGTCCCTGAGCCATGCTGGAGAAGTCATAGATCTTTGAGAAAAACCTATGTGTGTCACATCCCTAGGCAAACATTATTTCTTATTGTATTCTAAATATGGATCCTTATATTTACAGATAAGTATACCTGTTAACACTCATCAAAGAAGCTTCTTTTTGCAACAGATGGGCACTTTTACAGAGTTCAGCATCTAGTCACACACAGAGAATAAATGTCTGTGAGATGCCCAGACCTAAGTGACACATCTACAATGGAACCTCTACACCTAAGACTCATGGAACATAGTGGAACAAGGGGTAGAGGGAATACTAGTGCATCTCTCAACTCTCACCAATTAAGTTCCCTCATGCAACAGAGAGGGATTAACACAGAAGTCCACAATTGGCCAAAATGTAGAGAATAAGAGACTTCAGAGATATTCTGCTTTTGATTATCTGTACCACTATTTTCTAACATCCACATCTGTAATCAGCCTTGCTTTTAGGTTTGTCCATTGTGAATCCATGGTGAAGTTCACACAAGGCAGAGGCACTGTGCACTGCTACAGAGTGCCTGGGACAGTGCTGAGCACACTGTGTGTGTCTCCTGCATGTGAAATGGATGTCAGATTGAACAAAGATGACAGCTCTTTGATTTGGATCCCCAAGTCTATTTAACCACAGTTAATAACCATCAAAATTTATATTCCTATTTATTTATTTATTATTTATTTATCATTCATTCATTCATTCATTCATTTGTTTATTTATTTGAGTTTTTGAGACAGGTTCTCCCTGTAGCTCCAGCTGGTCTAGAACTCACTATGGATACCAGGCTGATTTTGATTTTACAGAAATCAGCCTGACTCTGCTTCCTGAGTGCTAGGGCTACAGGTATGTGACACCACACCTGACTTTATGTACCGTTTCAAAACCTAGGCTCTTCTTATTTTGCTATAATGAATGTGTCAGAATAGCTCTTAATGATTAACTACATTAATATCATGCCCTCTAACAGTTGACAGAGACAGTCAGCAAGACCTTCTAGTCAAGCACTGAGGCAATGCAAGTGGCCCATTTTCATTCTTACCTGTGAATGTCCTATCTGAAATCCTCTTGGTGACTATCATTCCTTCCTTCCCTTTGTTTTCTCTTCCCTAATGGACTCTTTTAAATGTAAATGACCCTATATGGGTAGCATGGTAAATAGTTACTAGCTTATTGGTATAAGTAGGATAAAGGCCAAACTAGACTGAGATCTTTAACATGGAAATTTGGATAGAGATTAAGTGTTTGTTGAATTAGCCACAGTCAAAGGACCCATTTGACATGAGATAGAGGTAAAGAGAAATGAAGGCAGCTAGGTGTCAAAGGTCCTCATGGCTGGACACAGTCATGCTTTAAATGAAGGATGACCAATTTGTGTGTATTGGGAAGTGGAGGGTTTAATGGGCTCCAACTTTAGAAATAAAAACGAACAGAAATCAAATGCAGTTTTCAGATACCATTATAAAAGAAAACCATAACTATAGCCTGGAGACCAATGCTGTGGAAACTTTGAAGGATTTCTTTAGGTTTTTAACTTCACTGTATTTATTGTCCCTGCTAGTTTGGGGCTTTTTTTTTTTTTTCTCCAGTAGTTATTAACAATAAACTCTTAAAATGAAAGGGCCTATGGTTACCTTGGGAAAACAAGAAAGAGGAGAAAGCTGTGCAGACTGACTCTCATACTGCTGTCAGCTTTTGGGGACAAAACCATGCTGGCAATCAATAAACTGAAAGAACAGAGAGAGATGTAGAGAAGGCAAGTGCAAACCTAAGATCAGGTTCAGGGCTTAATGACAGGAGGGCCCCGTTGGTGGCAGGAGCTCAAGTATACACCACAAACTAAAGGCCAGAGTGAAACCATCTCAGGGGGAAGGCTGCAAAAGCTCAAGTGTGCTGTATGGGAAGCCCAGGCCAGGACAAAGAACAGCCTGGAGACAGGGAATGTCTCTCCAGCTTCTCTAAGGCAACCTCCCACACAACTCAAAGGGGCCTCTTTCTGTGAGGTCCAAGGGCCTCCAGATTGGAATGGGAGCTCTTGGTTTCAAAGCCAGGCAAGTGCTTTTTTTTTTTTTTTTTTTTTTTTA
>NW_008360330.1:3851304-3865872 GCF_000622305.1 Nannospalax galili | reverse complement strand
GCCACCCAACTGTTCACCTCATTTAGCACTTTTCTTTCAGGTATGGTTTGGGTTTTTTTTTTTTTTTTTTTTTTTTTTTTTTTTTCTTAAAATGCGTTTAGATCATGTTTCAACAAATGTCCTCCTACAGAGAAAGATCTTAATATTAAAAATAAAGTTCATGGGAGACATGCTTGATATTTCTAGTGGCATTTCTACCTGTCTAGACCAGGGAGAATCTTCACTCCATTGTCCGTCACTGCTTCATGTACTTCCTCATGCAGTTCAAGCTGCTGGTTTTAATCTAGGAAGCCAGAGGAGGGTGGAACCTAATTGATTCAGAGGTCATCCTTGACAAACTCTGCATCCCCAGCCGAGTGGCAGGAAGCACGTTTAATGCTGGTTTGAACTAGGGAAGAAAGCTGGAGTGCTGTTGCTGTGGGGAGCTTGGGGTCAGAGGATACCAGATGTGTCTTTCAAAACTCTTTCCTTTCCCGTGTTCAAATCCTTGCCAGGCAGCAAACATATTTCTTATTCTTAGATGGTGACTAAAAGCTGGTGCTGCTCTGAGAGGATTCATGTGTGGTCCTTCAAAAAGAAAGCTTCTCTAGAACAAAAATAACAAATCAGATTTATATGTAGCTAAATAAGTATGCATTTTATACATGGAATGAGTAAGCAAAATAAGATCGTTCCCTCAAGTTAATCACTGGATATTTTTGCGTTTATCGTTTGTTTTGGTATGTTTTATGGCAACTTAGATGAATACAATCACATTTTAATGTTGGTTGCTTGGCTGCCTGGGCATGTCAAGCTTCTAAATTGAAACAAATTGGCAACCAATGATGACTTTTAAATATACATAGTTGTCAAATTTTGCAGTGGACTTTGTGTTTCTTTGAAATGTTACATATTAGCAGAGGCTGTAAAAGTAAGGATGAGTGGGTAGAATGTCATTTTATGAGTGACGCTTTAAGATTTGGACAATGAATGCCACAACAGTCTGCCTTCCTTGTTTCTATAGGTGTCTTATGAAGGTTGCTTTTGAAAACAACAGCTCCTGGCAACACCGGGGGTGGGGGACAGAAGGGACCCTATGAAAGATGCAGACGCTCAACTCCATCATCCCTTTGGATGGGAAATTAAACCTCACAAGAGCAGATAAAACGGTAGTACACTGATTGAGTGGAGAGGCAGAGTTATGAAATAAATCCTGCCTGGTTCAGAGCAGGCTTTGTGTGGGAAGGAGTGGGAGAGACCCATGGAGAGGTGAGAGACAGTCAGGCCAATTTAGCGAAGATGGAGCCACAGCAAATTTGATGAAGACATTCTCAGAAGTAATTGTTGGTACACTTGTTGAGCCCTCTGGAAAAATAACCTAAAGCATTGAGAGAAATGAATTTTCCTTCACGTCCTTAAGTGGAGAATCCTCAAAATAAAGGTTGTTTTTCTTTTCATTGGGGGGAGCAGACAGAGGGAACGGGGCGGGGGTGTCACAGAATGGGAACTAGAGAACAAGAGTAAAATAGAAAAGAAAGAAGCGCTTTGTTTTCTTCCATCAGAAATTTTGAATAACGAGGTCCACAAGCTGGAAGGGGGGTGGCGGGAGTCCCAGGAGAATGAGTGGCTACAGGGAATAGACACAGGAAGGAACTCGGTCAGGCCATTATCTGGAGCGATCGTGTTCTATTTTACTACCCGAGTGAGAATACAGCACAGGACATCAATCACAGTCCAAAGGACCTGCACACACACCACCTTTGTTGCCTCTCTTCTCACCTCCCCTCTGAGCTTCCACCGTCTCAAAAAAACAAGTATATTATGTGCAACTGGGATTTTGACCTGCTCCTTTGATGCTGTGTAATTTATTTCTTGTTGTGCTGCATCTCATCTAGGTATTACAGTTTCTTTCTCTTGTTGACTTTTAACATTTACAACCCCTACAGACTCACTCAGTGTTTACTGAGCCAGGACTATGGTGTTGCATAAAAGTCTGCTTGTAAATCCTTCTCACTGAGGCTAAATAGCTGCTTGCTTAGAATGGCATCTCATCTCAGAGACATGTGCACTGCCAAAGGATCTGAGGACCTCTGTGATGGATGCGAAGTTACATCGCAGTCTGAAGTGGGGAGAGATCCTAGTTTTACCTCCCCAAATCTAGGGAAGGTCCTTGGGACCTGCAGTATAGCATGAGGACTGGTAGCTGCCTCTTATACAGTAGGCATATATTGATGCAGATAGGAGACAGCAAACCATCCTTTTCTTGGTTGCAGTACTTCCACAGTAAGGTTCCTTGGGAATAGGAAAGCATTATCAGACAATGCTCTCTCTTGCCTTTCTCTGAGTCTCTCAAGTTTGGGATCAGGAGTCCGCCCTTACTTCTGGTAATGGCAGGAGGGCCACAATTCACGGTTCCCCTCCTTCTGACAGAAGACGTCTGTCCACTCTCTGCTGGAAGACTTTGGGAATAATGAGTCTGTAGTGTGCCAGGGAAAACCAACTGCTTATCTAGTAGAACTATTTGAGGGCCTTCTTTTTAAATCATTGCTTCATTAGTTCCTCCACGTCTTTATCCCTGATCTTATATTTCAGTTTCTGGCAGCTTAATCAGGAGTCTGTAGCTAAATCATTCATTGTCTGTGGGATACTGGCCACCCTGGGAGGCACAGCTATGCGTGAGGACTCTTTGGCGACACTGGTTACTTTCCACCCAGGTTGCCGCAGCCTGGAGTCCCGCAGCTGCTGGTTACCGTGTACGCCTGTCTTTGGTTTTATTCTCAGAATGTCACAGTGACCAGCTTGCAGGTGGCATCCTGCTATAGATGCTGGCACAGATTTTCAAACATTATACAGCCGGTACTGATTTTCTCCATTATTTGTTGACAGTAATAGTTGCTTTGAAGTCTCCCTCCTCCCTCCTGACCTGTCCATGCGTTTCCTCAGAATCACTTAGATTTAGGGATGAAAGAAACTTCTCATTTTATGGCCAATCCCAGGATTTTTCACTGGACTCAATTCTGCCACAGACAACAGGGACATTGAGGGCCTTGCTGACTTCTTCCCCCTCCCCCATCCCCCCTGCTTGGTGCCAAACACAGGCATGGCTTCTTCTTCCATCCCTTTTACTGAATCTGCTAAGTATAAAAGCTGTACTATTGCACCAATGTCAGACCTTGGGTAGTACCACTTCAGAGACCACCAGCCTCTGGGCAACTCATTGTCCTTGCGTTTCCTGTTGTAATTCATTGGGAACAAGCTTATTTCACAGGAAATAAATGAGATTTACCAGTGCCATGAACAACTTTTGTTGTCTGTGGAAATATGATTCTGGAATAAAGTTGAAAAACGTTTAGCTTTTAAGGGTCTTGATTCTGTGTGGGAAATGAATGTGATTTCTTAGGCGAAATGGCCCCACCAAGTGAGCACTTCTCAAGTCCAGGGAGGAGTTCTGTACTCTTATGGAAAGCATGTCACTTCTACTGCAGGGCAGTGCTACATCAGGGGAAGGGTGAGGAGCATAGGTGACTTAACAAAAGAGATACTTTAAACAAGTACTGGAGATTGAACCTAGGGCCTTGCACCAGATAAGCAAATGGTCTATCACTGAGCAACACTCCCAGACCTCTTTTACTTTAGATTTTGAGACAGGGTCTCATTAAGCTACTTAAGATGACCTTGAATTCACCCTGTAGCACACATGGGCCTTGAACTTGAGATATTTCTGCCCTAGCCTCCTGAGTAGCTGGAATTACAGGCCTCTACCACCAGACCTCTATATCTGATAGCTAAGCTGTGAGCCCACTCTCAGTGCAGTACTCGGTTGAGCACCTAGAAGTATTGATTGCAGCCAGCACCCAGCAGGCACCTTTTATACTGTGCAATGCTCTTAGTATTATCCATGCTTTGTGTATTATAATCCCCAGAGCTGCGTCATAGGGAAGTGCCAGTATTATCTTTACACTGATATGTTTCCTAGCCTCCTTTGAAATTGTACTCCTGGCAAGGGCTGAGCCAAACTTGAACCTGTATAATCTAGATTCAGACTCCCATTTTTAACCTATGCTAATGCTATTGGATGGCAATGATTTTTCTCTTAGTGCTGTTTTAGGCTTTTAAAAATACTTTTATTAATTCTTTGAGAATTTTATACATGTATTTTGATCATATTTACCACCCCTCTCCCAACTCTTCTCAGATCCACCCCGTCTCTCTACCCACCCGACTTCATGTCCTCTTTCGTTTTCAAGCCCACCAAGTCCAGTTTGTGTTGTACAAATACTTTTGGGTGTAGAACCATCCTCTAGGGTGTGGTCAACCTACCAGGGGGGTCACACTCTTAAACAAAAGTGATTTCCCTCTCCCAGCAGCTATCAGTTGTTAAGAGCTCCTGGACTGGGGTGGGGAACTTCATGCCCACCTTCCCTCTTCATGCTGAGATTTTTTACCTGGCTTCAACTTGCACAGTCCTCATGCATGTTGTCACAACCACTGTGAGTTCGTATGCGCAACTGCCCTGCTGTGTCTGGAAAATACTGTTTTGTTGCAGTCATCTCCTACTTCTGGCTTTTAAAGTCTTTTCGTGTCCTCTTCCATGACAATCCCTAAATCTTGTGGGCCTTGAACTTGAGATATTTCTGCCCTAGCCTCCTGAGTAGCTGGAATTACAGGCCTCTACCACCAGACCTCTATATCTGATAGCTAAGCTGTGAGCCCACTCTCAGTGCAGTACTCGGTTGAGCACCTAGAAGTATTGATTGCAGCCAGCACCCAGCAGGCACCTTTTATACTGTGCAATGCTCTTAGTATTATCCATGCTTTGTGTATTATAATCCCCAGAGCTGCGTCATAGGGAAGTGCCAGTATTATCTTTACACTGATATGTTTCCTAGCCTCCTTTGAAATTGTACTCCTGGCAAGGGCTGAGCCAAACTTGAACCTGTATAATCTAGATTCAGACTCCCATTTTTAACCTATGCTAATGCTATTGGATGGCAATGATTTTTCTCTTAGTGCTGTTTTAGGCTTTTAAAAATACTTTTATTAATTCTTTGAGAATTTTATACATGTATTTTGATCATATTTACCACCCCTCTCCCAACTCTTCTCAGATCCACCCCATCTCTCTACCCACCCGACTTCATGTCCTCTTTCGTTTTCAAGCCCACCAAGTCCAGTTTGTGTTGTACAAATACTTTTGGGTGTAGAACCATCCTCTAGGGTGTGGTCAACCTACCAGGGGGGTCACACTCTTAAACAAAAGTGATTTCCCTCTCCCAGCAGCTATCAGTTGTTAAGAGCTCCTGGACTGGGGTGGGGAACTTCATGCCCACCTTCCCTCTTCATGCTGAGATTTTTTACCTGGCTTCAACTTGCACAGTCCTCATGCATGTTGTCACAACCACTGTGAGTTCGTATGCGCAACTGCCCTGCTGTGTCTGGAAAATACTGTTTTGTTGCAGTCATCTCCTACTTCTGGCTTTTAAAGTCTTTTCGTGTCCTCTTCCATGACAATCCCTAAATCTTGGGGGCGGGGTGTAATATGGATAGCCCATAGACTTTTCTCTTAGCTGCCCTCACCATGCCTCATAGATTTTCGTAAGCTGAGTTTTCATTTTCATTGACTTCTAAGAATTTTAAAAATTCCTTCTTGATTTCACCCTAAACTCAATTCTCATTCCGTAATGCATTGTTTACTTTCTATGAGTGTTCTTTTTCTGTCAATATCCAGCTTTCTTCCTTTTCAGTCAGATAGACTGCAGGACATTATTTCAATGTTCTCTCTTTTACTGAGACTCACTTTGTATACTAATTTGTGGTCACTTTTTTTTATTTATTGTTTTTATTTTGTGTGTACGAGTGTATTGCCTGCATGTATGTGAGTGTACCCATGTCGTGCAATGCCATGGAGGTCAGAAGAGGGGGCCAGATTACCCGGAACTGGAGTTAAGGATGGCATGTGGGTGCTGGGAATCGAATCCAGGTCCTCTGCAAGAGTGGTCAGTTCTCTTAACCACTGAGCCACTCTCCAGCCCCAATTTGCGGTCACTTTTGAAGAAGGTTCCACGGACTGCTGAGAAGAAAGTGCGTTCTTTAGTGATTGGGTAGAATGTTCTGTAGATGCCTGTTATAACTTTATGATCTAATTTGACCCCAGAGTTTCTCTGTTTAGTTTTTGTATGGATGGCCTGTTTATTGGAGAGAGTAGGGTAATGAAATCACTAGCACTGTGTTGGAGTCAACATATGATTTTTGATCTAATAGTGTTTCTTTTATGAAATTGGGTGCCCCTATGTTTGGTGCATAAATAGGGTTGTAGCATCCTCTTGGTAGATTTTTCCTTAAGGAAGTGTCCTTCCTTATCTTTTCAGCTTGATTGTGGTTTGCAGTCCACTTTGTTAGATAGTAGGACAGCTACTCCTGCTTGTTTCTTGGTTCCATTTACTTGGAATATCTTTTTCCAAGCACTTTTCTAGTCTGAAGCTCCTAAAACTTCCACAATCCTCCTGGACACATTTGGTCAGGTCCATCACAGCAGTATCCTACTCTCTGGTACCAATTTCTGTCTTAGTTAGTTTCTATTGCTGTGATAGAACCAACTTGGGGAGGAGAGAGTTTATTTGATCTTACAACTAGCAGGTCACAGTTCACCACTGAGGGAAGCCAAGGCAGGAAATAAGTGTAGGAACCTGGAGCACAGACCATGAAGAATAGCTGCTTACTGACTTATTCCTCTGGCCTGGGCTCAGCCTGCTTTCTTATACAACACAAGACCACCTGCTTGGAGGGGGCACTGCCCACAATAGGCTGGGCCCTTCACATCATTCAACAATCAAGAAAATGCCCCACAGACATAGCCACAGTCCAATCCAATGGAGGAAATTCCTCAACTGAAGTTCCCAATTTGAAGATGTATCAGGCTGATAACTGAAGTTATGTGGCCCAGGGTGCTTAGCTGGAGTTGGGGTCATAGTATGCTACGGAGTCCCTGGGTCACAGGAGTTGGGAGTGACTGGTCTTAGTGCTTTAAATATTTTTTAAAATAAAATGTATAGTGTGAATATAAAGTATATACCATGATATTATAAGATGCATAGGTATTAAAATGTTTACTATAGCAGAACAAAATAGCCTATTCATCATCTTACATAATTATCCATTTCCCCATGCTCAGACTCCTTGAAGTAAGGGCAATTAAAATCTTCCCAATTAGCAAAATTTCTAACTAGAATACTCCATTATTACCTGTAGTCCTCATATTATACAGTAGGACTTTGGATTGTTGCTTTTTAAACTAAAAGTAACCTTATTTTATTAATTTTTCTTTACTTTTGAGATTTTCATTCATACATATATGGAAATGTAAGGATAGCCATTCTTATATCACCCCTCCCCCAAACTCTCCCCCAAGCTCTCCCCAACATGACCTCTTCTTGACTGCATGTCTTCATTTTTATGTTGTGGTTGCTTTGATTTGGTTTTGGTGTTTGTTTGTTTTTTTTTTCAATTCTAGCATTCAGCTAATAAAGATTTGGTGTAGGGGGAAAAGTCATTAAAAAACAAAACCAATTAATTTTACATGAAGATGGAGTAAAGGATGCTGTGTACTGTGGAGTGGAGCAAACAGGGCATTGTTGTCAATGACTTTGACTTCTTAGGATTTCAGTTTCATCCAGGCAGGTTGCCAAGGTGGGACTTTTATATGATACAGGAAAAGGACTGGCTCCTTGCTCCCTGTTTCTAAAAGGTCAAAATTTCATAGTGAGCAAGTAGCTTCTCCATTTTAGCCACCTTGAGTTCAGAGTTGTGATGCCTCATGGTCACCCTCTCCATGTTGCTCATCTCTATGGTTTGTAATGAATGCCCCTCTTCAGTCTTCAGATCAAACTTTTAACATTAAGAATTGCCACCTCTAGATCATTTTCTCCAATCCCTGCTTTACCCTCTTAATTCACAAGTAGTTGTCCTTTCACACTCCAATTTATACCCAGCTTTACTGTTTTCTATAGAACTACTTGTTTATCATTGTATTTTCTCTACTCAGTGTTGAGCTTTTTGCAGGCAAGATTGTGTTTTATTGGCATATGTATTCACAATGCCAAGTCGATCTATAACTCCAAGTATAGCACTGATGCATACTGGTGCTTATTAGTACAAACCACACCAAATTGGATTTTCTGCCTACTGCACTTCAGTATTCCAAAAGCTCTGTATGCCCACAAGAGTGTGCAGGGTCAGAGTAATTGCAGAAGCCGGACTGCCTATACCTCCTATGTTAACTGACCATGAGCCACTTATTCCATGGGAAGGTTAATGCAATTTAAAGGTGAGTATTGAGGAAGAGTGTGTCATGAAGTTGAGTAAATGATTCTCTTAACTAGTGTCAGCCCATTGAACTGTTCCTACAGTTTTAACTGCTCCATCAGTCAAACAGCTTACTCAGCTTTTCAGGGGCCTCTGACTTGATCTAAAAACATTGGCAACACTTCAGGTTCTCATCTGACTTTAAGCCTGTTATAGATAATGCGTTTTCTCTGGATTAGGTGACACGTCTTGGTTGTATTGAAGAAACATCAGTTATGTCTGTGTCTTGGTTAGTAACAGCCAGAATTGGGAGGAAGCCAGCTTTCATTTCATTGCTAACAGACTCCTTAATTAACCTGCTAAATCAGGTGCACATCACTGTTGTTTCGGGAACAAGACGCGTAATATGCACACATACTTTTTCTTCCCTTATGCTTTTTTATTTGTTCAGGTTACTAGAAGACATATTCTGTTGGGTTGCACATTAAACCTTTTTGAAAGAAGTACGGATTTGAGAAACACCCAATGAGACTCAGTTTCTTTCTACTATTGTGTGTGCATGTGTGTGCATGCGTGTGTGTGTGGGGGTATATGTGGGAGTGCAGGTGTGCATGTGGGTGGAGAAGCACCTAGTAGAAGCCAGAATCAACCTTGGGTGTCTTTCTTAATCACCTTTTACTTTATTTTTGGAGACAGGGTCTCTCCTTGAAGTTGGAATTCATTGATTCCCAGCAGGGTTCAGAGAGTCTCCTGACTCTACCTCCCCAGCACTGGGGTTACAGACCCATGTTGTCCTGCTCAGCTTTTTACATGGGTGCTAGAGAACGAAGCTCTGGATGCCATGCTTGTATGGCAAGTACTTTACCGACTGAGCCATCTCCTTAGCATGGGCCTTGGTTTCTTTGACAAGACTTGCTATTGCTGCATTTATTCTGTAATAATTGAGTTCATCTTCCTCTTAATATTTAAATACATAAACCTACCTATTCTAAAATGTCTCCTCCTTTTTGTCACATTATCATTCTCATAAACTATTTGTAAATTCAAAAGCTGGAGTGGCCTCTTTGGGGAGTTTTCCTCCCAGAGAGGCTCAGTAAAAGTGGGCCCATACCTTTCACACTTTTTGAGAGATGCACATGCCTGCTTCCTGTTTGTCATGCCTGAAATAAATTTTGTATCTGTGTTTTTGCTTCACACTGTGCACATAGTACACTGAATTGCTACTCCTCCAGAGACCAAGCCAAGGACGTTGTGTTCATTTTCATGATGAAATGCAGATTTCCCATTGAACCTAATCAACCTTCATTTCAAAAGGTTGACAAGGCAGATACTTAAAAAAATCAGTTGGTGAAATTTATGGTACGGAAAAGAGTCCATTTCAAGAATAATCTGTGATTCTAAAGCTATAGAGTGTTTATTTGATTGTGTATCAAATTACGTTTTCATTCACTTCAAGTCCTTGCTTCTCAATTTTGTGTCCCTCAAAGAGAAGCAAGCATGGTGATGGTCACACCAGTCTCTGTAACATTCTGTCCCAGACAGAAAAGATATACAATCTTTCAGTCATGCTTCCATCAGTTGATTTTTATACTGGTTGATATAACTGAGAGTCTTGCATCAGAAAGCATGGTCTTTTTCTAGTCAGGAAGGAGAAATAACATAGTTTGAGTTACTAATTATGTGCCAGGGTCTTGCTAGATTTTAATGCATGCCAAATCATTTTCCTGCACCTCTATTGAGTGGGTGCTTTTGTCCCTTTCCACAAGTAAAACTGTCAGGACTGAGGTTTATAAAATATCCTCACCAAACACAGTTTAAAGGCAGCATTGGCATTCAAGCTTAGACTTGTCTTTCTTCCAGTCAGTTGTGTTTCCATAGTTTGACAAAACTCTTCCTTACAAATCTTTACTGGTATGGGTCAGCAAACTGCTTAGAATATCAAGAAAGGCAATGCTCTTACCTGCTTACACTGAATGTGCCCTCGGAATCTCTCTCAAGAAGACACTGTCAGTATGCAGTTGAAAGGTAATTACTGTTCTTCTCTCTAAAGTTGTCTCCAAAGCCTGCATTCATGGGCTTTATTGCTCCACCATGAGATCTTCCAGGGAAGTAATTCTACTGAAGCAAAGATACTAATATAGAGACCTAAAATTTGAAGCCCATCGACTTCTAGAAGCCAACTTGCTTTCAAAGGCAGGTGTTAATGACACAACCAAGTGACACAAAAATATCAGTTGTTTGTCATTCAGCCTGCTGTGAGTTTCTTCTGGGAAGAGTCTTAGAACTATCCCATAACTGTATAACAACCAGATTTCTTTCTCGTCTTATTCTTTCTTGCAGCTCATTTCAAGCCTGATGCCTACCCACGGTCCACTTTCTCCACTGAAGATCACATCAGCATTCCAAGTTCTCCTTTCCCTCTAGCAGTGTCAGCATCTTGGTCATATATTTTGAGTATCAGGTCTTTATCATCATAGTAAATTGTGTCCAAGAGTCAGGATGGCTTAGACCACAGATTGATGTACATAGCATGAATCCCAAAGTCAAACAAAGTGACTTGTAGATAATGTGGACAGGAAAAAATATCTATGCCTTTCTCCTTTGTATATACGATTTTAGGATATTTGACAAGCTATACCTGTGAAATAAGAATGATTATGTGCTATCTATAACTCAGCAGGGTTAATGTAGTTAATGTTGTTTGGCAGGGTCTCCTTCGTCCCAGCCTTCTTGGAAGTCACTATGTAGACCAGGCTTGCCCCAATCTCACAGAGATCCACTGCCTCTGCCTCTTGAGGGCTGGGATTAAACGTGTGTGTCATCCACCACACCTGGTCTCGTAGTTTTTATAGTTAACAGCAAGGCTTTTTTTTAAAAAAAAATCTAGGATGAATTTGCTCCTGTGAAGTTGAGGATCCATTACTGGAACCAAATATATGTGTTTTGTTTAAAAAAGGAGAATAGAAATCAAAATTTCTGGAGCAAAGAAAAAACAACATACAAACAAACAAACAAACAAACAAAAACACAGAAGTTAAGTGGGAAGCAGCGGACAGCTATGCAATTCAGTGAGACATGGTGGGGAGGATCATTTGAGGTGTAGACATGTCTAAGCAGAACACTTAAGAGCTTTGTTGTGAAATGCCACATATAAAGCTATTCCATCTCTTGTTAACACCAGCCTTAGCTTGGGGTGGTTGGATTGCTTTAGTGGACTTTGATTAGGTGCTGGTGTCTATATCAAGAATGATTGGGTGGAAACAGATGGAGTGGGTAATATGCAGAGGCTGGGGAAGGGAGGCCTCATGTGACATAAGAAAAATATTTTAAAGTCTGAATAAGATTACTGAATCAAGGTACTTATACTATCAAGTCTAGTCTTCCCAGTTGTGGATTCCTAGTCTGAAGCATAAAACTCTGAAAATGATTTTAGGAATTATTTTCTCATTTTTCCTAAAGTTAGAACATAACTAATATTATTCTGAATGTGTAAAAGAGTAGCCAAGTGAGTACATACTTCAGATGCTTTAGTGCAAAGAACAAACCACTACTGGCATCCTAATCCAGCCCACTGCCTGCTTTTGTAAATAAAGTTTTATCAGAACACAGCCACTCTCATTATTTGTATATTGCATATAGCAGTACTCACACTATAGCAGTAAAGTCAAAGAGTTGGAACAGGGAATACAGGCTTGGCGTACCTAAAATACATCCTGTCTTGTCCTTTAATAAAAAGCTTGGCTGGGCTCAGTGGTTCAGGCCTGTAGTCAAAGAACTTGGAAGGCTGAGTCAGGAGGCTTGCTATTACCTTGAGGCCAGCCTGGGCTATAATGTGAGATCCTGTCTCAAAAAAAATTGAACAAAAGTTTACCAATTCCTTTTTTAAATAAAAGTTATTTGCATGTGTATTACACATGAGTATATGTTTGTTTGCATGTGTGCAGGTACATGTACATGTGTATGTGTGCATGTGGGGACAAGAAGTTGACATCAAGGATTTTCTGTTGCTCTCTGCCTTGTTCTTTGAGACAGTGTCTGTCACTAAACCTGGTGCTCATTGATTGGATAAGACTTGCTGGCCAGTGAGGATTTTCCTGTCTCCACCTCCCCAGTGTTAGATTACAGGTATACAGCATCATACTAAGGTTTTTACATTAGTGTTGGGCATCCAAACTCAAGTCCTCATGCTTGCACAGTGGGCCCTTTACCTATTGAGTCATCTCTTTAGCTTGTGAACTCCTTCTTTAGGACATTAGAATTTTAGATGTCTAATGGTTAAGGGGACTTCGGCTGAGAGAGGTGGCTCTGGTAGCATCTTAGATTAAATAGCCAACTCAGAATTTTTCTTGAACAGTTGAGCCAGTACTCACCAAGAGTGTTAGACACCCAGAGCTACACTGCCAGGAATAGAGGTTAACTGTACAACCCACTCTAGTCTAACTGTACAATCCACACTGATCTAACTGTACAATCCACATTGATCTTTGACTTAGTCATATCTAAAAGAACATAAATTAAAAAAAGAAGAAAACATTTCATTCTTACCAGACTATCATTTGTTTTATGTTGTGATGTATATATATAAGTCAACATGGGAGAAAAATTTCATATGAAAGAGTTATCATGGCTAGCAATACTAGAAGAAACTAAAAAAATACCTGCAGTCCTTTCTCAAGGAGATGGGATGACTCTTCTCAGTTAGACATTGTGGCAGCAGGCCTAAGCACCAGTCTTATTTGTGAACTCCTGACTTCCCATTGTGTAGAATCAAGCCTTCTAGTTTGCCTTTTCCCATCGAGACCCTCATATCTACTCTCTGAGAGCAAAGCTGAGCATGAGCTCTCTTTAGAGATGCAGAGTCTTCAGGGCTTTTCATGCAAGTGTGTGTTGACCTGTGCCTCTATGTCTGCATTTGTCTTCTCATACAACATTGCATAGTCCCAGGGAGTCTGTCTTTAAAGAAGATTCTGCCCTTGGTCTGTCATCCTTTTTACCAAGAACATTTCCCTCGGAAGATTGAAGCAGAGGCTGCAGGTGACATTTTTGAAGTCTGTTTCCCTAAGCACATTTGCCATGTGATTCTTACTTTCCCTCAGCTTTTAGCCTGCACTTCCCCCATAATGTGCTACAGTGCCAGTGTTCTCTTCTCTTCCTAGTCTCTCTCTGACTTTCAGAAAGGCTTGCCTGAGGTTTTGACCCTTTAGCCTCTTTCTTTAGTTCACGCCTTTCCTTTTCTACCATGACCTTGTAAGGCTAGCAGTATCTGCTGGACTAAGTGTTCTTCCTCTGTCTTGATTTCTGACTGAGGCAGGAATGATACTCAAATATTTAATCCTCAGTATAGCCCAGATGCCAACTAAAGTGTGGGGCTGATTATAAACAGGTGTATGAACATGTCAGTGGGTATTAGTCCTGAATGTTAGACCAACCCCCAACATTAGCTATTTTAAAAATTACGCTTGAATATTTTTGCCTGTGAGACATGAAATCAGCAAGTTCTGGTCAATATAATCACCTATTAATGACAAAATCTCTTCAATCTCTAAACCCTTAGTTGGTAAATCTCATCAGTTAAAAGTATAACCAATCATAAGTCAACATTTAAATCATGTCTGGACTCGATTACTTTATTTCCCAGGTTCCCATTAATATGACTTATTTATCCTCACATGGTCTTGGAGGTCAAATTGCACAAACTTTCTACATCCTTCAGTAATGATGTCCCACAGTGGTTGATGGAGCTGGCCTACAGTAGCTTCCAAAAGACTTCATACTTAGCAGTGTGATATTGAAAATTGAAATCAGACATGGGAGGAGTATTCATCTGCAGAAATAGGAAACTTTATAGTTATTATTTTTACAGAGTGTGGTGCTCCACATTAACCAATGCACTACATTCTACATGCAGCAACAGTCATGTTGAAACACACCTGATGCTACTGTAGCATTTTATGCTGGCCTGTATTACATTTATCTACCTTTTTTTCCTGAAGCCCTTTATATAGCTATCCTAACTTTCAAGAAGTGGCTTCCCAATAGTTTTTACATGAAAGATGATCTTCAACTTGAAGAGGAGCAGTAGCTTTGATCCACACTCCCTTTAAGGGAACTACAGGTTGCTGGCTATAGTCTCTGACTTTCCTGATTTATAGGAGTTCTTTGGATTGGAATCATTGTACTGCATTTAGAACAAGAAACACTCCCGGATCCCCCTTTGTTGAGGATCAAACCCTGTACATGCTATTACTGAGTTACATACATTTCTAGCACCGTGCCTTTTTTTCTAAA
>NW_008360330.1:3829411-3851292 GCF_000622305.1 Nannospalax galili | reverse complement strand
CTCTCTCTCTCTCTCTCTCTCTCTCCCTCTCTCCCTCTCTCCCTCTCTCCCCTCTCTCTCACCATTTAGTCCAGGGACATCTCTTTTCCCTTGAATCTCTGTCTATTGGCCCAAGCTTTTATTTTCATTTTGTTTTTTAATCTTTATTATTATTTTTTAATATTTTATTTTTTTTATTCTATGTGTATGAGTGTATTGCTTGCATGTAAGTAAGTGCACCCGTGTTGTGTAATGCCAGTGGAGGTCAGAAGAGGGTGTCAGATCCTCTGGAAGTGAACTTACAGATGGTTGTTAGCTACCATGTGGGTGCTGGGAATTGAACCCGGATCCTCTTCAAGAGCAGCCAGTGCTCTTAACCACTGAACCATCTCTCCAGTCCTCTATTTTCATATTTTGATAGGTCTAGGAAAACTTCTAAGATCTAAAGAAAACTTCTTTCTACAGTCTCTAACATGATCATAAGACAATGTATTTTTAAAAAATTGGTTTCTTTTCTGAGCAAATTTGATTTGTTGGTTGGGACTTTTCCAGACACAGACCTTTTTAGTTTTTGAGATTGTAATAATAATCTCTGATATTTTTTTTCAATTCCTTAACCCTAGAAGATACCCTATCTTTTATAAAATTGGAGTTCACATTAAAAAATCCTTTGGTAAAAATCCACTATTCTTCCATGGGTGAAAATCCTTTTTAGGTCTTTAAAACCTAAGCTTATATAATTAATCTGGAGCCAACAAAATACCGTGATACAGGGGGTGGCCACTGGAGAGTCACAGACATGGTGCATAGTGTAGAAGTTCTGCCCTCCTTGCTGTGAATAGCATTCAAAATCATAGGGAAGAAGAAACTCTTGGAATGTACCTCTTCTTTTATCCTAGGCTTCTTAGTTTAAGCTCAAATATTATGTATATAAAGATTTGTCCGATGCTCTTTGTAGAGCGTTTGGTCTTTTCTTTGTACATGTTTTCATCTTGGTTTTTTACACATACATCATGTGATAATTCTTTCATTCTTCTGTAACACACACACACACACACACACACACACACACACACACACACACACTAATGTTCTAGGACCAGGATAGTTTTTCACTTCATATCCGTAGGAGCAAGGATAATCAGTGATTATTATATGATTGTAACTTATTAATGCTAGGCTAATGATAGAATGTAATATTCTAAGTTTATTCAGTTCACATTAAAAAAGGAGGCACCATGGAAAACCAGTTCTTGGATACTGTTCCATTTGACAGTTTTTACTTCAAGTCTGACCTGGTGATAGAGCAAATTAAAGGGTGTCATGCTGCCACTGAAATTAGTTCTTTGGTTTTCTTGTTCCTCTGTAATGGGCCCCAAATCTACATTAGCTTTTGCAACTAAGGATGTGATGGTAGAAATTCACAGAGCAGCATTTTACTTGGGTGGTCCAGTATTTTAGTTTAATTGGCTAGAGCGTCCTTGAATGGCTAATGAAGTGTTCCCACGACTTGAAGACAGAGACCTTCATATCCATTCTTGGCTGTGCCAATTAGTATCAACATACCCTTAGACACATCACTAATCTTGTGAACCTCAGACATTTTATAAATGTAATAATCTTAAATATTTCCTGTCTATGAGTTGATCTGAAGATGATACTGCAAACATTTATTCTCCAGGACTCAGTATTATGTGAGTCACTTCAAGTCAGTCGGAGTTAACCTTGGACCTGGACTACACTGGGCAACAGAGCAACCCAGCACACATATAATTATGAACCAACTGCCATTCCTCCTGTGACATTTCAGGATATTCATCTTTCTCATCACAAAAAGATTTAGCCTAGAAATGGCCAGGCTTCATGGCTCAGTTTGCAGGGAGGATTTTTTTCTGTTATATTTTTTGAAAGTTTGAACTGATACAATTCCAACTGGTTTCTCTACCTCTAAGTCAGACCGCACATGCTTTTTTTCTCCCTTCAAGTCCCCCTCTCAAAGAAAATACTTCAATCTCTTTCTTGTGATTGTGTAACTCAGAAATGTCTAAAGCGATAAGCTTCAAACTTGGCAGTGTTCTCATCCTCATGAAGAAAGAAAAAAAAATCAAGGAAAGTTTGAAGGAGAAATGTTTTACTATATTTTTTCTTGTGGATATTTCATTTACATGTTTTCATTCTCCTTGGTAATAACAACATTTTATTACCTAAGGAGATTTCAATATCACCACCTTATTGATATATAGGCTAGAGATACATTCCTATTCTAATCAGGGGTGTATGTAAAGCTTGTTCACATTCAGTAAGCAAGAAATGCTTTTCATCTTCTTTAGAGTAATCTTACAGTCTGTACCCATGTCTAATACTGAAGCCATAGTATGGAAAGGAAAAGAGGTGATTTTCTTCAGATTACCCGTGTACATCCTAGTTTTACTACAAATTAAATTCTGATGTCAGGCCTTCTTTTGTCTCAGTAACCTTACTTTTTGTGAAAAGACAAATGGTAGTTATTAACTAAACCCTTCTGGATGAATACATGATGGAGAAGAGTTTTTGAAGAGTTAGAGGGTGTTGTGTCTCTGGGCATCATGAGTAAAATTAGTAAAAAGGCACCACAAATAGAGTAAAGAGGGTGAATCAGCCCTCCCCCTGCCCCCATTTTCAGTACTGAGGATTGAACTCAGAGCCTTGCACATGCTAGGCACAACTCTACCACTAAGCTACATATATCCCTAGCCTTCTCTTTACTTTTTGAGACTGGTCTCTCTGAATTGCCCTGGCTGGCCTTGAACTGCCTGTAGCGTAGGCAGTTCTTGAACTTGCAATCCTTTTGCCTTAGCCTCCTAAATACCTGAAATTAGAGGTTTATTCCACCAGACCTGGCTTTGCTGTTACCATTTGATTGATACATTTTATATCCAAGAGGACATACCTGAATTAACTTTCATGGAATAAGATTTAAGAAATTACCTTCAAAAATATGGGTACGAAAGTAGCAGCAAGAATCTTTATAAAGATAAGGGTGGACAACAACCATTGAAAAGTAAGATAAAAAGTGGAGAGATGCCCAGAGGAGTTACCTCTCAGACAGGTGGGGTATGCAGGCTTAGTTGACTGAGCTGCCCTTCAGAATGACTTCTACAAAGAATCCCTTGGCAGGCTTTTTGTCCATGGCTAGAACTTCATGTGTTGAACATAGATGAGACAGTGACCCAGGTAGTCAGCTAGCTCATGATCCTCTTTTCTTAAATCTACTCATGAGGAGTAACTCACATCTCATAGAGAGACAGAGATGGAGATAGATAGGGAGATAGAGATAATCTATGGCTATACCACCTTGGTGATGCCCTGACCATGTCTGATCACAAGCTAGTTATGGCCAGCTCTGGTTAATACTTGAATGGGAGAGATAGCGTGAGAAAGGCACACACATACAAAAACAGTAAAAGGGAGAGAGAGATTTTTAAAACATATCTAATTTTTACATTAATTTTAAACATTTAAACATAGTGGCACTGTCAAAGATATAACTTAGAAATTCTGGAATCTTAGAAATTCACATATGAAGAACACATAGTTGAAAAGGATGTTGGGTCCTTGGACTGCAAGAATCTTGCTGAAGTCATCTGAGCAGTAAAAAGTCTTAGAAGCCAGTAATGACAGTAGAGAAGACAATATTCTCATGGGAGTCTGAGAACATCCATTATCTCTGTTCCCAGATAGTGCCAAACACAAGTATCATCTTTGTTGGACCCGTAGGAGCCAGCAATAGGCCAAACTCTGACATCGTTTACGTGACTTTGCTACTATCTGTGTGTACTCTTCCTTTCTTGTTATCTCTTATTTCTCCACCCACAGTTTGGAGAGGCAAGGTGACTAGGAGTGTAGAGCCTAATAAACTAGTTTCATAGTACTTTTCTTGTTAGATGTGCACTCTCTCTAACTGCTACCTACCTCGATTTCTTCATCTATCAAATAGGAGTTATGGTAGCACCTACTACACTGTTATTTTTATAATCAATATGTTCACATATTTATAGCCCTACATAGCATATATTTTATCATTTTTACCCCAAGAGAAGCATATGGAATTATTATACTACTTCTTATGTGGGTCTTTTCTTGACAACCTATCAGGTGGATGGCAGCAAGCATATACATTGTTGTCTAGCCATTTGACCACTCTTTATGAAACAATCGGGGGGGGGGCTTGCTTCCCTCAGAAATCTGTGGGTAATTTTCATTAGAAGGCTTGGGGAATGTGGCAGGTTGTATGACTGACAAGCCCATGTTGGAAAGGATTAGTGTAAGAGGATGCCTTATCTAATTAACGAAATCCATCTATCATGCTGCTATTAAAATCTCTGACCCTTCTTTCTCATTTAACTCATGTAATTACTTCAGTTACACATGTCTTCAATTATTATAATTAAGCATTTTTATTTAATACAGTCTTTGGTGGTCTGATACTGGCAAGATGATGTCTAAGTCTCCTTCCTATCTTGATATTCAAAAGGACATTTAATAAATATTTTATTTATTATTTTTATTTAATGTGTGTGTGAGTGTATTGCCTATGTTGAGCAATGCTGCAGAGGTCAGAAGAGGGCTTCGGATTCCCCTGGAACTGGAGTTAAGGATGGTTTGTAGCCACCATGTGGGTGCTGGGAATCGAACCCGGGACCTCTGAAAGAGCAGTCAGTGCTCTTAGCTGCTGAGCCATGTCTCCAGCCCCAAAAGTATATTGTTTTTTTTTTTTTTTTTTTTTTTTACAATGATTCCTGTTAGTTTTAAGGGCATAAACCTGTCTTTCTTGTTTATTGCTGTATTCCCCCATCATTAGATAATGCCTGTTGTGTGATAAATGCTCAACATTATTGAAGAAAGGAATAACAAGGGTGCTTGAAAGAGAGAAGTGACCAGATGTAGAGTGATGACTGGGCGTCTACGTCTTCCTTAAATGTTTAGTGTCTAATTTCCTTCTGTTCTAAGATAGACAAATCTCTATAAGTGAATTGTCCCTGGTGTATCATTCTTGCCAGATCACATTGACACCTCTGGAGATCAGTGTGACCAGTTAAGCTAAATCCTGAGTAGGTAGGTATAGGGGACAAAGGTGTTTATACTGCAAGTTGAACTGACATATTTTTGGTAGCACGATAAACTATCACCGAAGTCAGTCTGCAGTTTCCATGGATACTGTCTTGGGTGCTCTGAGGTATCATTCCACATTGGAATGAATCATGTAGAGTTGGGCTCAAATCCCAGGTCTGCTTTTAATTGCTGTATGTCCTTGAACTAGTTACTTAAACTCTCCAGAGCCTCAGTTTACTCAACTTAAAAGCACATAGCAGTTTTGGTTAGAGGATAATAATAATAATGGTTACTACATAATAATATTTTTATTTTAATTTTTATTAAAGTGATACCTACTTAATTATCTTCCCTGATTCTGTGAATTAGGTTCTATTATCCATGTTTACCAAATGAGAAAACCAAGGTGTACAGAGATAATTTGTCACAGATGATCCAACTAATAACAAGTACACATAAGATTCAAATCCAAATTTGGTTTGAATTTCATACCTAGGCTGGAGATAATTTATGTAAAAAGCCTAGCACATAGGATGCATTTATTAAATTGAGCCATCAAGATTACTTCCAAATATGTAATCCCTTCAAAACTTTCTCAATTTCCCCATTTTTTAAAATCTTGTCAGAGAGCTTTAAAGATCCATCTTTCCACCACCCTTCACAGGTGGTCATGAACTTCCGGCACCTAGTATATGAGGCAAGACAACAGCCAATACAAATGAATGCTTTCTAGGGCATGTCAGGAAAAGAGAATGGGCTTCCTTGTCCTAAGGGTCATTCAGAAGTCAAAGTGTATGTTAATTAATTAATTAATTTTTATTTTATGTGTATGAATGTTATGCCTGCATGTATGCAAATGTACCTGTGCTGTGCAGTGCCCGAGGAGGCTGGAAGAGGGTTTCTGATCCCCTGGAACTGGAGTTATGGACAACTGTTAGCAGCATGTAGGTGCTGGGATTCAAACCCCAGTCTTCTGCAAAAGCAGCCCCTGCTCTTAACTGCTGAGCCATCTCTCCAGCCCCTTAACATGTATGTTATAGCAATATAGGCAGATCTGAGACAACAGGTCGACAGGTACTTTGCCCAAGTAAGTGTAAGAGACATGAGGTGTCAGAACACCTTTTCTGCTTACCACTGTGCATCAGCACTGCCTATTCAAGCACTCGGGCTAAAGATATGAGATATCCTATATAAAACTAAATTTAATTCTGTCCTCTGGATCAAAGAGATGATTACACCCTGGAGGGCTAAAACTATTTTACAAGAAGAAAGGGAAGAAGAGGGCAAACAATGAGAGGGGAAATAATTACTGCCAAAGGTGAAGGAGATTGACTGGAAGAATGCTACCTGTATAATTGAAGTAAAGCAGATATAAAAGCCCATGCTTGTTTCCAGCATATGCATTCAGAGGTTCTTGGTGGCTGGTGTGTACAGCAGGTGGGGTGCTTAAATGTCTGCTTCTCTTGGATCTTTGCTTTTATAATCTGCTTTTACAAGGCCTATTTAAGGAGTCCACTTTACTGCTGGCAGGGGAGTAGAATACAATAAAGCTATATTTAAAAAACAATTCTCATTATCTTAAAGTCTTTATGGCATTTCTTTGAGTCCTAAATCTGCAGACCAAGGTTGCATGCAACTTTCTCCTGACCTTAAAAAGGGGTTCTGAAAGTGGTGGAGCTTCCCAGCATAAAATCTGATGTTGGGGAGGATGAGGATGAGGATGGCTTGATCTGTATATGTAATCTCCAGGCTCTGTGGGTTCTGGCCTTTGTGAGCCTTTTCTGGTACCCTGATTCAGGCTATCCTTCTATGTTGTAAGGAGACTTACATTGCAGTCTACCAGCTATACTGGGGAAATAAGAAAGGATTCTGGGTAAGAAAATCTTGCCTAAGGTCTTGGCTTCCCATCTACTTCCACTGTCTAGGTTCCATTTTCCTTTCCACGATGAGCTCTGGGTTCAGTGTGGACATAATTAGAATTGTCGGACACAATGGGTCATTCTGCTGGAAGATCCGAGCTCATGCTGACCTTCCTTGATGCCATCCCTCCTTTCCTTCTCCTCTACATCATCCTTTCTTTTTCTTAATCTTTCTTTAATATGTTTTTCTTGCTTATACATTTTTTTTTTGGAGGCAGGATCTCACCGTAGCCCAGGCTGACCCAGAATTCACTCTGTAGTCTAGAATTGTCTCAGACTCAGCTTCCCAAATGCTGAGATTAAAGACACAACCTTGCCCCCCACCCCATGCCCAGTTTGCTTGCCCTCTACTTCTTGTTTGCTCTATTTCTTCTACTTTGTTTTTCATGTACTGTTTGCCTTTTCTGCAGTTCTGTCCCCAATGCCTCTTCCTTCTGCCTCACCAATATTTTCATTTTTTTTTTCTAAATGGTATTATTTGCTTACCCCCTTTTCAAAAGAGCTTGCATTTTTAATGGTTTTGAAGCCCTGCTCCCAGGGGACAGAAAGGAGGTAAAAAGCTCTACTCTATAATGTACAGGATGGAAGGGAGGAGGAAATAGAGCAGGAAAGACTTGCCCCAGGGCCCCAGACAGATTAGCTAGGGCTACCAACGGACTTCTTTGCTTTGGGTGACTCTGCTGGCCCCACCCACCAGGAGACAATTTTGTCAACTGTCTGAAGATTTACACAGAAGCTTTGAATTTATGCGGTTTTTTTTTGTCCCTATTCCTAATAAATCTTTAATTATTTGCCTTTTGAAGGCAAAAATATTGTTCAAAGCCTTTTATTATAGGTGCTTACCCACTTATCACGCTCAGCAGCACAAAAGGACTGGCAACTGAACCACCAGTGGTGAGCGCGCTGCAAGCCAGCCCTAAGGAAAGCTTTGATTCAGAGAAGCAGAAAAATCAGTGCTGAGAACCAGATGCCATAGTTGACTACCAGTTGACAAAGGAAGAAAAACCATGGGGCACAGACTTCCTGGAAGGTGCTGCTGCAGTGAGAACTGGTACTGAGGTACTAGAGAAAGACTGTGGGTGCTGAAGGACAGCAGCGTGGATGAAGTGGGATGGCAGAGGTTGGTGGGTAAGAGGCCCAAGCTTAGAAGTGTTACTGGACTTAGAAACGCACTGCCTAGACTGCCTCCAAAGCAGCAGTTGTTGCCCCAGCCATAGGAAGTGCTATTTGAAATCTTTGATTTTCAGTCTACTTACAGGTTGTATCAGCTATAGAGAGGGCTTTGCCCAAGCTTCACCATCCTGCGTGACCGAGTGACAAAGGTGAAAGAAAACCAGCTCAGCTCCTTCAGCTTCCAGCGCAGCATCATTCTTTTGGAACTTTTCAACTTCTGAGCACATTATGAAATTGCTGGCTATTGTTTGAGTTTGTATTACAACCCAGCCTCTCCCACCTCCCATGTTTGTTTTCATTTTCGAAGGTACTTCCTTAAGGAACAGCTTCCTTGATGGCCTTCATCTCAGTCTGCTATCTGGAAAACTCAACTGGCAGCAGCTGGTGCTGAGATGGACTTTTGTGAATGATTACTTACAACCCAATAGCATCCTGCTTAGAGCACCGATAGTCCCCAGGACAAGCGAAAGGTCAACTTTTAAATTTTTTGCGAGAGTTAGATAGAATACTACTTGGAGGTGATTTATGCACTAATGATCACATATCAAGTGAAAAATATGGTGGATAATTTGTAATTGGTATGAAAGCTGAACAGGGGATTATTTGAGGTGAGGAAGGAGACCAATAAGAGAGGAAGGGGCAAGGAGAAAGAGGGCAATAGGGGAGGGGAATGAATAAGAGCAAAGCATAATGACATACATGTATGAAAATGCCTCATCATATATGAAAATGCCATGATGAGTGCTGGGGAGTTGACTCAGTGGGTGAAGTTCTTGCTATGCAAGCATGAAGAGCTGGGATGGGAATGTGCATCTGTCCATACATGTGTTCACACATACACATGCTATACACATGCACACACGTATACATGTACAATACACACACTATGATTGAACCCATTACTTTATATTCTAATTTTGAAATATGTTTACTGAAAAATAAGAATAATGTAGTTGAATGTTGATTCCTGATTTCAACCAATGTACTAGACGAGAGATCAGCAAACTGGCCCTTGGGCCAAACTCTGCCCATTGATTGATTTTGTAAGTGAAGTTTGATTGGCACATAGCCATACCCATTCATTTGCACATTGTTTGAAGCTATTTTTGCACTAAAAGGCAATTTGACTAGATGTGATATTTAATAGTCTCAAAACCTCAAATATTTACCATATCAAAAAAGTATAATTATAATTGTATGAAGAATTTGCTGACCCATACACATGAAAACAGAGAAAGAAAGTAATTAATAAGGAACTGCAAAATCAAGTGTGAAACCCAAAAGAATTTTTTTTGACAAACTACAAAGGGATTCTCTTCTTATTCAGTAGAAAGGTAAAGAAAGCAGTGGGACTAAGACAGAATTTCATTGTGAAGTAACTGAGCTCTGAAGAAAGTTGACATCTCAACAAAGGCAGACTACCATGCTAAGCTCAGGATTCTGGTTAGGAAAGAACATACAGGCACACAGGATAAGGACACTTCAGTTGATGCCTCCAGCAATCTTGGATTTCTATATGCATCTAAATCTTTCCAACTTGTACAAGTGGCTCCCTTGAAACTTGTACAAGTGATTCCATCCCTATGAAAAGCTAACATACTTCCATTCTTGCTTGAAGAAAATGTAGCAATCTCCCCTAGAAAATGACATGATCTCCCCTGTGCTTTGTATGGGCTTTATTTTTCCTCCTGGCTGCTAGACCTGTATCTGACAGCTGAAAGTGTGTTGAGTCTGAAAAGAAAGGAACAGGACTGGTGGACAGATAGAATGTGCTGACTAGAGTAGAGAGAGAATGTGAGGGACTGGATGCCCCAGGGTGTTTCCTTAAGGAGTCTAGAATACATAGGGTTGAAGTTCTAGTTTGCCTTCAATTGCCTTGACAAAACACTCTGACCAACACCAACTTGGAGAAGAAAGGGTTTATTTAGCTTACATCTCCTGGGTCACAATTCACCGAGGGAGCCCAAGGTAGGAACTCACGGCAGGAACCTGGAGGCAGGAGCTGGAGCACAGGCCATGAAGGAACACTACTTACTGGCTTCCTCCCCCAGCCCATGCTTAACCTACTTTCTTATACAATACTAAACCATCTACCAAGGCATGACACCACTCACAGTGGGCTGAGCCCTCCCACATCACTCAACAATCAAGAGAGTGCTCCACAGACATGGCCATAGGCCAGTCCAGTTGAGGCTCCCTCAACCCAGGTGTGTCAAGTTGACAACTAAAGCTATCTAGCACAATTCATCCCATGTCAACTTGACACACAAACACATCACTATTAAACCACAACCTTTCCATTTCTTGTCCCTAATATATGATGTTGACAATATCACAATGTAAAGCAGTATAACTTTAAAAATCCCACAGTCCTCAAAAATTCCAAATACTTGAAAGTTCACAGTCTTTTTTAAAAGTCTCTTAACTGTGGGCTCCTATAAAATCCAAAACAAATGCTGTCTTATTTCAAAAGGGAAGACTTGATCACATCTAAGAAATACCTAAGTCCAGCAAAGTAGCTCAAGGCTGGACATCTGGGATTCACTCACAGATTCTCAATTCAATATCATACAAACAGCCCTGATAGTCCCTGCTTCCCATTGAAGCTTTACAAGCCAGGCCTCCATTTTCTACAACTTTTTCAGCATAACTATTCCAAGCTCCACAGCAACAAACTCAATCACTTTTCCAGTCTAAAGTTCCAAATATTTCCACAGTTCTCCCCAAAACACTAAGATTAGGTCTGTCACAGTAATACCCCACAATACTGGTACCAATTTCTGTTCTAGTTTGCCTTCAATTGCCTTGACAAAATACTCTGATCAATATCAACTTGGGGAGCAAAGGGTTTATTTGGCTTACATTTCCTGGGTTACAGTTCATCACTGAGGGAGCCCAAGGTAAGAACTCAGGACATAAACCTGGAGTCAGGACCTGGAGCACAGTTCATGAAGGAAAGCTACTTAATGGCTTGTGTCCCCAAGCCCATGCTCAACCTGCTTTCTTATACAATACACAACCATCTGCCCAGGGGTAACACAACCCACAGTGGACTCAGCCTTCCCACATCACTCAACAATCAAGAAAATGCCCCACAAACATGACGACAGGCCAGCTCAATGGAGGTGATTCTCCAGTTGAGGCTCCTTCAACCCAGGTGTGTTAAGTTGACAACTAAAGCTATCCAGCACAGTTGAATAAGGGAGGTATCACAGAATTAGGAATATTCTCTGTTCAAAAGATGGCTTCTGGAAGCATTTAACAGCAGTAGCCCATATTGTATGGAGAAAAAGTGCTGAACTTTCCAAGGGAGGAGACAAAGAAAACTAATTAAACTAATTAAACATACAGACACACAGTCACACAGACACACACACTAGATTTGTATAATGCAAAGCCAAAATTCTGAAAATTACTCTTTGTGGGAAAACTAGAGGACATGTCATTTATCAAGGTTACAAGGAAAGCTCTGATGAGAAGGTTGCCAGCATCAAGGAGTTCTGTGATGGCTGTTGCTTACAGGTCAGAAATAATGGTAGGACAAAGCGTCACAGAACAAAGCTTACTGATGGCAATGGAATGATTGGACCACCAAAACAATCAAGGCCAGGTGTCAGCACTTAACAGTCATGTGGATGTAATTTTCATAGAACACAGCAAAGTTGGACTGGTAGCCAAGAAAATAAGATCTGCAGAATTATTGTTAACCAACAGTCGTATTCTTCAGGGCTAAATAGATGTGCATTCACCAAAGGTATTTTTCAGCCTATATCATCAGAAGAAATCAAGAATAGGTCATCAAGAGACATAAAGCTTCCATCCTAATAGAAAACATTGGTCTTTGTCTACTTTCTGCTCTTTAGCTTTTTTGTTTTGTTTTTTAAAATCTTTATCTCATTTATTAAAGAGATGATAGGACTTTGGAGAAAGAAGAAAGACTCTGCAATGCCATGTCCAAGCTCCACAGTAAGGATCCCTCTAGTCCACCCCCAAAGAGATGTATATATAGTAAGCTACTAAGGGATGTTGTAAAAGGGGGATGTTCAAATATTTCAAAGGCTTTTGGGCACAGCGTTAAGGTTAACACTGATACCCGATGTGAAGTGTACAGGTGGCTTCTCTCAAGATAGAGATATGTTGCACTCATGTTAAAATGTGGGTTCTTATGATGCCCACTGGTAGGTTATTTGGGTTTGTGATTACCCTATGGTAATTTTCCTAGCCCATAAAATATAAATGAGCTAGAAATACTTTAAAATAGGAAGGCCTCCACATTGGGAATTTGTTCTGTCAGGTCAAAGATATATCTCATACTGGAGAGAGTCAAATGCAAGTGCCTAAACTTCATTGTAGTCTATGGGTGAAGAGAACAGAAATTAGCGCTACTGTTAGACATCTAAAGGAATAGAAAGTGGTGGTCCCCATCATACCTCCACTTACTTATAGAAAACCAACCTGGTTCACAAATCTAACTAGATTACAATCTCTATTACATTTCTTACACCAGATGAGGTTTTCTTGCTAAAGAAGGTTAGCATGACACTGTTTCTGCACCCATCCACAAAAACTGGAACAATATAGAGAAGATTATCATAGTCTCCAACAAAGATGACATGCAGATTTATGAATCATTCTATTAAAAAAAAAGATTGGCATGGCTTCAGGTACATGGTATATGGCCATTGATTTGGCAAATGTGTAGTTTCCTAGCTCTACTGGCAATAGGATCAGAAGCCATTTTCCCTGCTATGAATTGGATAATATATATATTATTATTTCTCCTCCTACTCCATGGATATGTTAAGTTTTCCATCCTCTGTCATTACACAGTTTAAAGAGATTTGGATCACTTTGATATACCAAAGAACATAAGGTTGATATACAAAATCAAAGATACTACTAGGCTAATGCCAGGCATGGTAGTGTGCACCTTTAATCCCAGCGCTTGGGAGGCAGAAGCAGGCAGACAGACCTCTGTGAGATCAAGGCCAACCTAGTCTACATAGTGAGTTCCAGGTGGGCTAGGGCTAGGGAGGCCCTATCAAAAAAAAAAAAAAAAAAAAAAAAAAAAAAAAGACACTGGGCTAATCAAATTGAGTAAATGTGAAGTGATCAGCATTTTTGAGGTCTTAGTAAGATACACACTCTCAAGAAGACAGAGATAAACTCTGTGAAGATCTGGGGGCCTGAAACATCAGTAAAAGTCAGGAGTCCAATGATCAGGAGCATTCTAGGATATTATTTCCAAAATAAATGCAAGTTACTGCTTCTTGCTACTCCCAGATCAAAGAAGAAATAAAAGGCCTATATTCCTTCAGGACCCGGAAAGTGATTATTTCACACTTGAGAATAGTGTGTCTTCTCATATATCAAGTGATATAAAAACTACCTGCTTTGAATGGAGCATAGAACAGAAAAGGACTCTTTAGCAGATTTAACTTGATGCATTAGTCATCTAATGCAGAAGATTTTATGGTATTGTAGTTTTGATAGTTAATCCTATCAACTTGATTGGATTGAAAAGATCTAGGAAATTAGTAAAGCACACCTCTGACTGTGTTTCCAGAAATGATTAACTAAGGGGAGAAGACCCTCCCTCAATGTGGCTGACACTATTTCATAGTTGGTGGTGGGTGTTCAGATTGAATGAGAAGGGGAAAGGAGAAAGGCTCTGAACTCAAGCAGTATCTTTCTCCCTTTCTCTGCTCCCTGTCTACCATACATTAAGTTGTTCTCCTCTACTACTCCTGCTATGATGGACTAAAACCTCTGAAACTGTGAGCCAAAATAAACCTTTCCTCTCTTAGGTCATTTTGTTTAGTAATCAGTTACAGAAAGTCTGATTAATGCATAAATGTAAATGGTGTGTAGAGATGAGAAACTCTAGACTATATGGCAGGCTCCTAAAGGAGAATTGCAAGGCATTTCCTTCCAGAGCAAGGCCATGTTACCTAGTGAAGAACTGTACTGATTTGAGACAACACCTGACATACTATCAGGCCCTTTTAGAGACAGAATTGCTAGAGATCACGAAACCCCAAGTGATGATATATCTAGAACTTCTCATGAGAATATTTATTCAGTTAGGTTCATAGAAATGTAAGGTTGAGCAGACTCATCTGGGGCTAAGTAAAAGAACAACAGGCACATGCAAATATTGTGTAGAGGAAGTCAGATCCCATGTCATCTACCTTTGTAGCATCAATGTTCTCTATGGGATCACTGTATAATCAGCACATAGAGGATAAAATCAAATAAATCTGTTTTAATAAAAGGTCAGCTCTTTATGTGAGTATATACTGAAAATGGATAAGAGAAGCATTACATCATCCCTTGGAGGCAGACTTAAAAGGCTGCCAAGAAAAATCTTTCCAATAAATAGAACTGCTAGCCACAGTCATGAACCAGGTGTTAAAAGAGAAACGGCAGGTGGGTCTCTGTGAGTTCTTTATTTTGATATATCACAGTGAAAGATTTATCGTCCTCTTTTTTTTTTTTTTTTTTTTTTTTTTTAAAAAAAAAAAAAAAAAAAAAAAAAAAAAAAAAGAGAAATTACCCATGATTGACTGATTGACTTATATGGATTCAAAAGATTGAGAATGACCTGGATGACTGATTAGGAGTCTGAAATGAAATAATATTAGTAGATAGAGAACAAACAAACTGAGGGATTGAGGTATTACAGGTAAGGTATGTGAAAGTGAAAACAAAATTTCAAGACTTTAAAAAACTTTTTATTGAGTTTTTGTGCATTTCATATAGTAGATCTTAATCAAATTTAGACACCCCCCATTCATGCCCACCAGATTTCATGCATTCTGTCCTATATGTTAAGGCCTATCTGGTCAAGCATTTGTACCCAAATGTCCCTCTTTGCAAGTTCATCCACTGAGGTCTAGCCAACCTATCTAGAGTCACTTCCTTAAAGAGGATCTGCTTTCTCTCACCCAGCAATAATTGGTTACCAATAATTCTTCAGCTAGTGTTAGGGCCTGCTGCCCATTTTCCCTGTTCTATGCTGGATTTTTGTACGATTGAGTTGGCATGGGTTTTGTGCATGCTGTCATCATTGTTGTAAGTCATATGAGCAAGTTCCCGGGGGCCCGGAAACATCTGTTTGCTTATGTTCATGCACCAACTCTGGCTCTTATAATCTTACCCCACTTCTTCTGTAATGGTCCCTGAGCCATGGGTGGGTGAGGTTTAATATAGGAGTCCTATCCAGGGAAAAGCACTCTGCAGTCTCTTTTTCTCTAAAAGCTGGCCAGTTGTGGCCTTCTGTGTGCATCACACTCTGTTGTATAGAAAGATTCACTGTTGAGAGTTGAGGGATGTGTTAGTATTCTCTCTTTCCCCTGTTCCACTATGTTCCTTGAACCTTAGGTATTGAAGTTCCACTTTAGATGTGTCACTTAGGGATGGACATCTCTCAAACATACATTCTGTGTGTGTCCAGTTGTGGAACTCTAATAACCCCCGTTTGTTGCAAAAAGAAACTTCTTTGATGAGCGGTGTATGGTATACTTGTCTTGTTGTAAATATAAATTTACTACAATGATGACATGTATAAGTTCCATAAAAACTCAATCAGAAAAAAAACAGCATAGAACTGGGGAAATGGGCAGGAGGCCCCATCCTGAACTGAGGAACTTTTGGCAGCTGATCACTGCTGGGTGAGGGATAGTTGATTTTCTTTAAGGGAGAGATGCTAGATAGGTTGCAGGATTCAGTGGATGAACTCACACCAAGAAACTTGACTCAACAGGCCTTAACATGTATGACAGAATACATGAAATCCAGAGAGCAGGCTACGGGGTAGTACAGATAGGGTGGGAGTTATATATGATTAAGATGTATTGTATGAAATGCACAAAATTCAATTAAAATGTATACTGAGAAATAAAAATTTTAAAAATGGTTCGATTCCCAGCACCCACATGGTGGCTAATAACCATCTGTAACTCCAGTTCCAGGGGGAATCTGATGCCATCTTCTGACATCCAGAGGCATTGCACGACAAAGGTGCACTTACACACATGCGAGCAATATACTCATACATATAAAATAAAAATAATAAATACAATATTTTTAAATGGTTAAAACAGAAAGTAATCACTTGTTAATACCTAACAAAGTACATTCATTGTTGAATAGATTCTAAATAACCAATGGGACAAGATAACTTGGTTAGGTTATGTCAACCAGCTTTGTCCACTGGCCATTGCAACACTGACCCAATGGCCACACAGTGAAGTTATCACAGTATCAAGGAAGAAGACTATACATGGACCTGAAAGGTTATGCATGGACTTCCACTTTTCAAGGCTGATAGAGTTACTGCCACCACAAACTACCTTCAGTGAAAACCAAGACTTAGCCCCCAATGTGTTACTACTGCCTAAGAAGACCAACTGAACGCTTGATGAAAAACTGACTAAACTGTGTTCAGTCCACCCTGGATGGGGGAAAATCATTAAGGAAAGATTAGATTTTCCTTTTCTGACTACAGGATCTCAGGCTCCACCACCACCAGAGACTTTCCAGTGTTTGATCCACTGGTATAGATTCTTATATATTATCACATCACACAAGGGATCCACTATATAGTAATCAAGAGCCTTATATGGTGTTGTGTTCCCAACTGGCAACAGTGTGTGAGTCTGGGAATGGATGGGGAAAGGAGGAGCACCCCAATTATCTTCACTCTGGGATCTGTAGGATGAAATCTTTGTCCCCAGATAGGACACATTTTCATTAACTGATAATGCAAGAGCCCTGTTGAAGTAGAATTATGGTTATCATCTGCAGACATAGAATTCTTCATGGTTAACTATCGACATGCAAGAAGAAACATGATCTTGGCAGTAGTAACTAAAAGTTTGGTTTCTCTTGTGTAAAGAATCAATTTGTCCTTCAGGTAATCTACTTTGATTTCTCTTAGCTCTATTACCTAGCTGTGATAATAAATGGAAAAGTACAAAAAACATTCTGAAGAGCATGGGACCAGGAATTGAAACCACTGAAAAATGAGGATGCATGCTACACTGTCCGTGGTGTACAGGAAATAGCAGAGAATCTGCCTGAGAATGAAGGGGACCTAGAAAGGAGAGTTTAACATCAAGATAATTAGTATTAGTTGTGCTTGAGACATCAGCTGCAATTATCTCAATAACTAGAGTGAAACAGCCAAGGTGCCTAGGTGTAATATTTAGGTATATACTGTCAAGATCATGTGCATGTTGACTGCTTTTGCATAATCATGCAGCCGAATACACATATACATGTGTGTGTGTATGTGTGTGTGTGTGTGTACACAAGTAAGGTGATTACAGTCTGCAACTCCATAGAACTACTCTTCTTAGAGTTTCATCTTTCTGTTTCTTCTCTTTGTCCTCTACTTACTTCTTTACAGTCCAGCTAGAACTGCACACACACTTGTCCTGAGCAGCAGGGTGGTCTTCCAGAAGATCTGTAGTGCAGGTTACCATATCATGAAGATACATATCTATACAGATCCTAGAGAAGCCCATTTGTGGATAGAAGCTGTTTTTGATGCTCATGGTGCTCAGGTCATTAGTCAAGATTGAGCCTTATCAGCATATTTATGCAAAGAATTCCCAAACTCTCCCACTTCATGAACATTGATTATAGAATAATTATTTCTAGATATGTAATCAAAGAAACCAGATGCTATTCCTATGCTACCTCTAACCAACTTTGGTCAGTCATAGGAGTGGGTCAGGGAGGAAGGGAGTGGCACTTTATGTATATATACTATTTTATTATTTTTATTTTATGTGTAAGAGTGTATTGCCTACATGTATGTGAGTGTACCCGTGTTATGCAATGCCACGGAGGACAGAGGAGGGCTTTGGATTCCCCTGGAACTGGAGTTAAGGATGCTTCGTAGCCACTGTGTGGGTGCCAGGAATCAAACCCAGGTCCTCTACAAGAGCAGTCAGTGCTCTTAACCGCTGAGCCACCTCTCCAGCCCAGGAGTGGCACTTTAAATAGTGTTATTTGATTGAGTTAGAGAAGTACCTTTGCTATGGTCTATCTCTATAATTAGGATTGCTTTCCTCTTACATTTAAGGTTTTCTTATTCCACCTAAGAGCAATCTTTTGAAAATTGAAATGAAAAAATTAAAAACAGAGAAGTTGGCATTTTACTTTTTATTACCCTACATGATTCCATCAAGTTTCAAAGCTTGTAAAACCTTAAGTATTCTTGGTTATACTATGAAATGAGAGTGCCTGTGTGGCTTACCTCGCAGCAGTTGTTATACAGATGAAGATGATGAAGGGGAGAATCTCCCAAGATATAAATTATTATGTAATTATCAGATATTATTACTTTAAGCTGTTCTCTATTAAAAATATATGTATTTCCTGTCAAATTCTCTCTCCCTCAAAGTTTTGGAAGAATAAGAGTTTGGAAGGAAAAAGCATAAAGAAACAATTTAGAAGTAACTTGTCAAAGGCAGGTCTGGCCATGTGCCTAAGTGTGACGCAGAATGTACGGGATGAACCTAAGAGGTAGAGTTGCCAGCTATAATAAATTACCTGTAGCTTTCAAGAGAGAGCATAGGACCACATAATATCCAAAAAGAGTCAAGTGCAGATAACTGCCCCTATTCATCCATCCATCCTTTCATGAACTATCTTTTATTTAATACTCAGAGAATTGAATAAAATGCAACCACCCAGAGACAGGCCACAGAGCACGCATTTCAGCACAATGTGGCAAAGCCATGAGAGAGATAGCAAGGCCCTGAGAGGAGCACAGAGGAGGAGCCTCTATATTGGATTAGGATGCTTAAGAAAGGTTTCTTGGAAGAGGTGGTGCTTGAACTGAATTTAGAAAGATGAGTAAGTCTTGGATGGCGTGGGGGTTGGGGCAGCATTTTCCTGGAAGAAGGAAAAAAATATACAAGGACTTGAATACCTAAACCAGCAAGTCAGATTTTAAGGAACCACAAGTAGTTTCTAATGACTGTTTTGGAGCTGTGTGGAGGGGCCTGGAGTAAGAAGAGAGCTCTGGGTGAAGATGTGGAGAACAAGGACATGGGAGGGGGCATACCAAAATACGTGAACTTGATTCTGAGAGCTCTGTGAAACTAAAGGAGATAGTGGCAGTGACATGCCTGGATTGCATTTTACAACGTGGGCAGGACTGACAGAAAGGAGGTAAGCCTAGAGACAGGAAGCTCAGTTAGAGTCTGAGCTACAGCAGTAGGGCATGAACTCAGGCAATGACCTGGTGATGGGATGGAGGGACAGAGGCAGAGCTAATAGAATCTGCAGAAATTGAAAGCACAGAGCTCTGTGCCTGAGTCTAGGGAATGTGAGGATGACAAGTCAGGATGCCTCTCAGAAGCTGAAAAGCACAGATCATTTGGGTTTGGTCACTGGCTGTTTCTCTCCTTAACCTTTCCTTCCCCCACTGGGAATGTAGCTGTCTGCTAATGGCCCAGCAGCTCTCAGGTTTGGGGAGGGGAGCCCAGCATCATTTTCAGCTCTATTCAGTTAGGGGTTCTATCCTGCCATCAATCATGCTCTGTCCATGACTTACTTTAAGCAGTGGAACTCATTAGGGCAGGCTTTCCCAGAATGGGGGTCTATATTCTTCATATTTTCTGCAAAATCCTTGGTGCCCCACTGTGCTTCTGCACCACACAGTGAGCGATGACCATGAGCAGTCTTCTCCAGGGGGTCTGCTCCAGTTTCCATCTCCCCCTCCCTGCATACATGCCATCTTCTGTCGGAAGTGACAGATGATATTTTGGTCTTGGGAGTTCCTCTTAAGAGTGTGTCTGTCACTTCTCCATTCTGTGATGAATGCATTCTAAAGAGCTTAAAGGCTGTTTGACTGAGGCTGAGGCAGCTATTTTAGGTTGAGAATTACTGACATCCAGGAACATTTTGTTTTAAGTAGAAAAAAAAAGGCGTATTAGAAAGAGTTGCCCTGCTCTCTTTAACGTAGCAACATTCTGTGCTGCCTGGTGATCAGGGACAGAATGACACACATAGGATCCACAAAGCCAGGCCTGTGGGTGATTACAAAACAGCCACAATTTCTTTCCCTCTCAGCATCCAGACTGTTGCAATGTGACTTTATAGTTCTTTCCATCAAGAGGAGAAGACTCTCTTTATTTCAGGGCACAGAGAAAACAAATTTTTTTTTTTTTTTTTTTTTTTTTTTGAGACAGGGTCTCACTGTGTAGCAATGTTTGGCCTGGAACTAGCTATGTAGACCAGAATTGCCTTGAACTTACAGAGATCTGCCAGTCTCTGCCTCTTGAGTACTGGGATTAAAGGTGTGTAGCACCATAGCTGGCTTGAGGGGGGAGAAAAAAGGAATTATAAAGGAAGAGAATGTGCTACTGGGGAGAAATAGTTATGTACTAGGCACACCCTTATGGGGCGGGGGTCTGGGTATGTGTCTGATCCAGGGCAGAAGTCACTGACTCAACCTCAGAGGTAAGAAGTCTTGAGAAAGAAGTGCCGGGGAAATACATTAATTGTTTTTGAAATTCTGCAAGAGAGACTCCGGTCACACCAGCCCCAAAAGAGCCACATATGGATGATTCTGCTTTTTACTGACACAGGCACTGGGAGAGTTGAAACAGGCTACCAAAGCATCCATTTGAGTGTAGTGTGGCAATTCAAACTGAGATTAGCTAATCCCCTTCTAGCCTAGACCAAAAGAGCAAGCAGGAAGAACGGTGAGTGAAATACATGGCTATATATTAAACCCTTAAGTATTGGGGTATTTGGCTGTACAGCCAAACCTAACTGATGCATGATCCATATATAAGAAGGAATTATTTTGGTCTTTATTCCCCTAGAAACATCCTTAAAATGTTCCCTGATGGTGGCTAATGCCAACATTAAAGGTTAAAATGCTGTGTGCACTGGAGTAGAGGAAGAAAGTCTTAAAAAAGCAGAGGGAAAATTCTAGAATCATCACTGTTGGGAGTGTAAAACACTACCAGGATTAGTTAATGTTGCAATGGTCTTCAAGGAAGGCTAGATACCAATAACCTTTAGAATTTAGAAGCTTACAAATGTAATTAGTGCTATTTCTTTAAATTTTTATTGCCCTAAGTGATAACTGATTTGGTTTTTCTATTTCCTTTTATTAAATTTTTTTGCTCATAAAATTTATACTAAACATACTTATTACATAAAAAATTATTGCTGTTTATTCTGGGTGACCTGCAAATTCTACATACTTTACCACAAACGACCCATGTGGTACCTGCCACAATGTGAAACTTTCAATGGTTATTTTTTAGAAGAATAATGTAAATATAAGAATATTTTATTAACTAATATTTTATTATATCATATCAATTATATTTTATTATAAAGTAATATTTATAATATTATATACTAAAATCTTATATCAAATATAAAATTAACTATTATTGCAAATTTAGTATGAACCAGGCATTCTGCTCAGGGCTCAACACTTAAACTATCACATTCAGTTACTCATAAAGTAACTGAGGATCAGAAATCTCTCTAATGCCCAGCTTAGCAAGAAACAGCCATGGTCTTCAGGGGTATTGGTGTTGGTATACAGTCTTCCTAGCTGTCACTTTATAGGCTGTGTTTGACTTGGACAGGACCTTACCACTGCTCACCATAATTGATCTAAAAGCAACTACTCAATGTGTTTGCATTTCAGTTTCTTTATCTCTAAAGTAGAAATGA
>NW_008360330.1:3812388-3829383 GCF_000622305.1 Nannospalax galili | reverse complement strand
TAGTAGAAATGCAGTATAGTTGCAGAAGCTAAGACCTGGAAAATGTTATGTTATATTGTCATCACGTATGGGGTCTCTCCCTTTCCTCGTGGGTCATTGGCCACTGGTTCACAAGGACAAAGGGAGCAGAAGCGACGAACTGGGTCAGTATGGCCAGTGAGCACTGACAGAAGACAGCGCTTCCAGGGAGGCAGGTTCAGTGATACAAACAGCTCCAGATTCAGTGAAACAGCTCCGTTTATTTAGTGGGATGTTAGGGAAAATATAGTGTGGAGGCAGTAGCCAATGCTTCAGCTGATAGGTGCTCATAGTATGCTTTATTTACATGTGGCAGTAGGCTCCTATCATCTGACAATCGGGCAATGCCTAATTATCATATAGAAAAAACCTGGGGGTAGTTTTTACTCCAGGTAACTATGCCAAAGGTCATGTTCCAAATAAGGTCAGGCATCCATGCTTGGCAGCATTTTCCAGGTAAGTCAGGAAGAGAGCAGGAGGCCCCCCTGCTGAGAAGGGGAGTCCTTCCATATAGCGCCGAGCCCCTTAGAGCTTTCCGGACATGGAAGACTACAACCCTAGCAGCAGGGTTCCCCAACAATCATGATAGATGTGGAAACTCTGAGAAAGTCAAACAGCACTTTGTAAACAATGAAAAGTTTTGTTCTGTGCCTACAAAGACCATGAAGGCAAACAGAGAAAGGCTGCATCTCAGCAGACCTCTGCATTCCTCGCTCCATACTAAACTTGAAAGACGTCCTATGGAGATGTGTGTTTTGAACAGTTCCAGGTTCTGGTCCACTAGACAGAGCCTTAGCCAACTCCCTCCCTAGCAGAAGGCAAACCTCTTGTCTATAAGCTCATAATGGATGCTGGGTAATGTGTCACTACCCTCTGAGACAGGCATAAGTAGCTAACAACTAGATGTTCAGAAAGGGATAGTGGAGGCAGAATGCAAAAATAAATGATATTCACTGTGTGGGAAAATTCTGGAAACACACCAATGTGGTCAGAACATCCAGCAGGAGAAAGGCATTCACTGTATACCTTCTGCAGAATGTAAACCTGCTTCAGGACCGTAGTGGATAAGCTATGTTTAGAGACAATGACATATGACATTTCCCTTTGTAATTTGGGACTAGGATTTGTCCCTTGCATGGTCCCAAGTAGTCACAATCATGCTGACATATGACATGCAAACATACATACAGACCTATGTTCACAAGGAGACACAAAGACAAAACCACAGACACCCATGTGCATATCACAGATGTGCTTAAGCAGCATTCCTCTGTTTTTAAATATTTCACAAATATTGAAGAAGGAAAGGAAAATCAATAAATAATGCAAGGTAAAATGAATCCTCAACTCCTTAAAAAGGAAGAAAGGAAAACATGTAAAATGTTGGTATCAGGCTCAGGGCTAGTGATGAGAGCTGTCCCTCTAGTCCCATAAATCCTACGTAACAAGACATAGATTACCAGCTATAAAGCATTTCATTCTCACGTGGTGTCATTTCCATAAATAGAGTATATAAAGAACAGAATGATGAGTGCTAACTCAGGTCCCTGGAGGAAAGACAAATGTCCACAAAGGAGCTTCTGATGTCAGACTGAGGTTTTAAAACTTGTCTCAAAAGATGTTACAAACTACTATGAAGAAATAAATAGACTCACATATATGTGTGTGTGTGTGTGTGTGTGTATATGAATAATTATTTTTCCTTCAATATTTCCCCATCAGCAGGAATTGAGACTGCTGATCCTTGAGTTCCCAGAGGTATCAACTCTTCTTTTTTCCCTTTTGTTTCCTAAATGATGTCATTGAGATTTTTTTTTACAGAGCCACATCTGGTTTCTGCTGGTATACAGATTTACTGGATGAATTTAGCTCTGGTCACTAGTTACTGTCTATTTAATTGAAAGATATTCTATCTACATTTCATGTCTGTCCTAGTTTAGTTTTTGTTGCTGTACTAAAACACTGATCAAAAGGAACTTGAGGAGGGAAGGGTTTATCTGGCTTACACTTCACATCTCAATCCATCTTTGAGGGAAGCCAAGGCAGAAACTCAAGTAAAGCAGGAACCTGGAAATCAGAACTGAAGCAGAGACAGTGGAGGAGTACTGCTTACTGGCTTGCTCTTTGTCTCTGGCCTGTGCTCAGCCTGTCTTCTTTTCCTTTTTCTTTTTTGTTTTGTTTTTGTCTTTTTGGGACAGAGGCTCCATGTAACCCAGCTGGCCTGGAACTCTCTGTGTAGACCAGGTTGGCCACGGTTTCACAGAGATTGACCTGCTTCTACCTCCCAAATGCTGAGATTAAAGGTATGCACCAACACCAACACACCAAGCTTTCAGCCTGCTTTCTTATTCAAATAAGGACAATCTTCCTAGGGGTGGTACCACCCACTGAAGGCTAGGTTGGTCAACATCACTAAACAATCAAGGAAATGCCTTACAGACATGCCCACAGAGCAGTCCAATAGAGGAAATTCCCAGACTGAGTGTCCCTCTTCCTAGGTGTGTCAAGTTGACAAATGATGCTATACAGCACAATGCCTGTGAATGAGACACGGAATCCTCTCTACTGTAAGGAAAAACAAAGCAGATATTCTAATCCCATTTGTGAGCATGTGTTTGTGTATATCCACTCTGGTGTGCTAATGTGTGCATAGGAAGGCCAGAAGTCAACATAGATGTCTTCCTTGCTTGCTCTGTTCTCCATTTAAGTCTTTAAATGGGGTCAGTCACTGAACCTGGAGCTCACTTATTGACTAGACTGGTTGGCCAAAGAACTACAGGGATCCTCCTGTGTCTACGTCTTTAGTGATAAGATAATAGGTACTTTCTGGCTTATTACATGGATGCTAGGGATCTGAATGCAGATCCTCCTGATTTTGTGCTAAGCACTCTACTGATTGGATCATCATCCCATCCCCTTTCTGAACCTATTATCTCTGATTTTAATCCCTTCTACCTCATAAAGCAAACATTCCAATCTACTGGTCCTGTGGAATAGTTCCTACCCTTGACCATCTCCTGATTTCCTCTATACTGAGGGGCTTGGGGACAATTCAGTTGATTCACTTCTAGGAGGCTGAGATGTCTGCTAAGCCACGTGGGCAGCAGCACTCATACATCATATGTTAACACAGTCTTTCTTAGGAACACGCTTAAAAAAAAAAAACCCACATAGGCCTACTCTACAGGAGGGTATTCATACCCAAGGTTACAGAAGTCATAGGTCTTAAGGGGTACCTATTGCTGTTATTTTACTAAATGATCTTGTCAAACCACCTTTTAAATAGTTATTCTTACACTGATGGCTTTGTGCTGCTTTCAATCTTGACCCAAGAAGCTTCTTTTTTCAGTGGGCAGTGGTTAATGGAGAGAATTATAACTGTTTCAAGTGTGAGAACAAGCAGCTGTGGGTGCTCACTCATAGATGGGGCATCTGCATCAGCACCTCCCCCATCACCAAGGTTCAGGAAATACTACAGATATAGGGATGGAAAGAATGCAAGAGCAGAGGATGGGGAGGAGTGCTATGAAATGCTGCCTACTGGACACAACATGGTTATTGTACACATGAATTCACAATAGCTGTGGTTGCCTGCATAAAACCTGTGCAAGATTCATGGTGCCAAAAGGCAACATGCAGATGCCTGGGGCAGAATAGTCCCATATAATTCTCCTCAACAACGGACCCTAAGCATTGCACTATCAACATACCAAACAAGGTGTTCCTGCTGGTGCAATAATGGAGCATCTAGTGTATGCACAACCAGCAAATTTTTGATTGGATATTGTTAGATTTTTGGAAAATAAAAGGAAAGATAGAGGAGTAGGAGATAAGAAACCAGAGGCAGAATTCCTTGCAACAGGCAAGGAATATATTTTCCTTTATTCAAAGAAGATACAGTGAGAGGTAGAGGCTGACCATGGGAATCAAGCATCTACAACTAGACAAAGAAAATGGGGGGGTTATACCAGGGTTGTGGGACACAGCTGCACTTAGTGGGGAGTTGAGTTGGTGCCCAGGCTTGGTGTCCTTGGAGTGAGTGAGGGTCTCCTTCTTAAGATTATTTCCCCAGAAACTGGCAGGACTGTTATCTATGGCCTTAGAGGAGACAGGTGGGCTCCACAATCACCTTTCTCTCAGGTTTGGGAATGACCAACAGAAAAGAGGTGAGCAGAGCCCGGCCTCTCATCTATAGCCCTTAGGTCACTGGGGGAACTTTGCACCTTTACAATTTACAGCCTTTCAGTCACTCTAATGGTTTTATGGTTTTATGGCCTCCTCTAATGAAGCTCATGGTTTTTCTGAGGTTCACATATTCTATCAGATATAATGCCTGCTCCTAGGGGTGGAACACACATCTGGTACTGTAGACCTGGCCAACACCCTGTGGCAGGGGAGAATATAGGTCCCAGTGGGAAGTCACTGCAATTGCTTTGTTAGATGGAAATGATGCACCTGCTAAAGTACCGACCAAGCATTTGTGTTTACAGCCATAGGTTGTTATTATAGCAGTCACTGTTTAGATGTTCTTGCTTCTTGTTGTGTGTGTTTATATAGTAGATGGAATCCCACTCAACTGGCCAACAGCCCATGGAAAAACAGATGATGCCGAGACCTGAAAGTTCAGTGTCTTGCCACATGGGAGACAATCACCCCACATCTACTGCCCCCTCCAAGGCTCAGGGACTTTTGCAGAAGAGGTTGGCAGAAAGAATGTAAGAGCTGGAGGGAGGGGTGGAGTGTTAACTGACCATTATGCTGGCAAGCTATAGTCACACCTCCTTCCCACACTCATCAAGGAGTCAAGGGGGGGGTCAGTTACCCCTCCCACCCAAACAGTGGAACTTAGCTGCACATGGAGGGAGAGGCAAAGGACATATAAGCTGAGAACACCAAAAGGCACCTCCCTCACCATTTTGTGCAGCTGTCGGGAGGTCATAGGATCTGTATTTGAGTGTGGACTTTACAGAACAGCCATAAATGTGGGGTACCCAGTCTTCTATAAATAAACCCCTACCCTATGTTCTGTTAAAACAAAACAAAACAAAACAAAAACTATGCAAGGTGAAGTCAGTTAAAAATTCTAGCATGGATGGAGGAAGGGCTGCCAAGGCCCCACACTAAAAGAGAACCTATTGGCAAGTGATAGTTGTTGGGGGATAAAGAGTCACTTTTCTTTAGGGGGCTGGCCACATGTTTAAGGGATTCCTGGGATAGGGGAGTTTGCAGGATATATGAAATTTTCAAAGAATAAATTTTTTTTTTTTCAAAATTCATACTATGGAGATACTTAGACAATCCAGGTCCCAATAAAAGCAGTAAAAATGGTGTTATAAAAATTCATTCATTTCCTCATCAATTCAATGGGAATTTATCACATATCACATATACTGAGCCCTGTGGCACTTCAAAGATAAAATTTGTCTCTGCTGTCAATGAACTTCAAAATCTGATAGTAATTTGGGATTTGATTACATCTGAACTTTCTATGATGTTTCAGGGACTCTTTAAAAAAAAAGAAAACAGGAACTATTTATTTAAAGGAGTACAGATAAAACTGAAGGATTAGAAAATGAGGACTCAGAGGGAAAGCCAGAGGAAGCACTATTATTTAGCACAGGAGGAAAAGGCTGATGTGCGATGATTTAATAAGAGTATTTAAGTGCAAAGAGGTTGATCTCCATTATGGTTCTACCATCCATGAATTTATCTAGTCTGTGCTAGCTCCTGGAATGTGAGTTCCTTATGTGGAGTGCAAAGAGGTTGATCTCCATTATGGTTCTACCATCCATGAATTTATCTAAGCTCTTTTTTGAGCAAAATTATCTTTTTTTAGTCTGTGCTAGCTCCTGGAATGTGAGTTCCTTATGTGTACTTACTGCTATGTGAAATAACACACACTTTTTCACTTGTTCTGAATTTTTTTTCCTTCTAAGCTTCTAGGACCTACCAGTAATTCCGAATTGCCAGGATTTAGTAAGGAGATCTTTATATTGCATGCCCTACCTATATACCTCATGAATTTGTAAGCTTCATTTTTCTTTCTGTTGAGCCTGGTTTTCTGTTCTTTCCTCAAAGAGAGGAACACCAAACTTTGTTAACAAATTAGCTACACATTTTATTGATATTTCCCTGCTTCCCTGTGTCTTTTAGAGATGTACAAAACACAACAAATCAATCAACCAGTATTGTGGATTTCAGTAATTCTGAACATGTTGCCTTATATCTCTAAAGTCAAGATATGTCTTTAATCAGTGTTAAGAAAATAACATGTCAACATTTAATTGATAGTAAGTTTTTTTTCTCCTTAGTGGTAGGGAAAGATAAGTATGTGCCTTCACATTCAATTTCATAATCCTACACATTCAATTTTGTAATCCCATCTAGGATATTCTTGGTCTCCTCCATAGAGCAATAGCTACTGAGGCATTATGATTTCCTCTTGCAAGGCTTGGGGTTTAGCTTGTACTTGTTCATTGCTTACGCAGGTGCTTTGTATCCACTAACATCTTTGTTGTTTCAAATGCTGAGTCACTTTCTCTGATATTTATAGTTCTCCACACAATATCACTTATCCATCAGTGCTTAAATGATACCAAAATCTGGTGAAGACACACCTGTCACCTGGCCTCATTTCTTTTCTTTTTATTTATTTGTATTGTATATGTATGAGTGTGTTGCTTGCATGTATGTAAATGCACCCACATCAGGCAATGCCAGCAGAGGACAGAAGAGACCATTAGATTCCCTGGAACTGGAGTTATGGATGGTTGTTAACCACCATGTGAGTGCTGGGAACTGAACCCTGGTCCTGTGCAAGAGCAGCCAGTGCTCTTAACCACTAAGCTATGTCTCCAGAACCCTGGCTTAATTTCTTAATTTTGTTCTTTAGTCAAATCCCTCAGTGCCCTTCCCATTTACAGTGACTTTATCTAGAAATTTAGCAAAAAATTATTCTCATCCTCACCACTGGGTTTGAGGATAAAAGGATAAAAGACAAGACAGTGTAGTGATGATACTGTGAGCATCTTGGGAAAAGAAATCGTGGAACACAGCATGATATAATTATTATTATCATATTGACCATGCCTCTTGAAATCGAAGCCATTCTGGAGAGTGGATTTTCAACTAACATACAGCTCTGTAATCGGAGCTTAATTGGAGGCAGAGTCTGTTCAGCAAGCTTCTCGGTGTGATCCTCCTTCCTGTGGCAGATTGTATTTTACTTTGCATAATGAAGCAATCTCTCTATTTGCTGATTATTTCCTTATGTAACTTGAACCCAGAAAGGAAGCCACTACCAAGACCTCAAACCGACTAATAAGCACACTCCCAACTCCTAATGCGCAGAGCACTTAAGAAGCTTTTCTTGCTTTCAGAATGAAGTTTATGCACAGCGTATGTCAGAGGTGTTTTGCCAGAAGCCAAAGTTTATAGTCAGGGCATTTTATTTAGAAAGTCAGAAGGAAAAGAACAGGAAATGTTTTCATGACAGGCATCTTGAGGGCACGAAATAGGATGTGAACTTCCTTGAGTTGGTATAATAATAGCGTGACAACATTTGCATAGTGCTTTACAATTTCATATTTATTTGCTTCTCATCAGCATTATGATAGGAATAAGGAACAGGTATTATCTCACCCATGCATGAGAAAAGCAATAATTGGAGCTGGTGACTTATTCAAAATCACACAGTTAATTACTGACAGTGCCAAGGACCAAATTCACATGTTTTGATCCACAGCTGTAGGTATCACGTTGACACAAAAGTTGGCTTTATTCTATGTCATACTTCCTCCTTGGGTCCAGGACTACCATCTATCAATATGATACACTTGATGATTCAAATAAAGCAGCCATATTGGACTTGGTGCTGCAGGCCTGTCAATCCCAGCTATTCAGAGACTGAGATAGTAAGACTGCAAGTTCAAAGCCAACCTGGGCAACAGTAAGATCCTTTCTCAAATTAAAAAAGTAAAAAGATAGAAAGGAATACAGCTCAGTGGTAGAACATTTACCTAGTATACATAAAGCCCCAGGCTCCATCCCCAGTGCCTCAAGAAACTAAGAATCTTGCTCCAGTTTCTCAGATCATTACCTCAACCATCCAGCTTGTATTGGTAACATGGGCCAGGTAGATTTCAGCCACTCTGAGGGAAGCTTGACCTTCCAGAAATGTTGCCACTCTCCTATAGCATCTCCTTCCTTGCTTTTGCATAAAACTGATCCTGATATTGACCTTTTGTTATTTATATGCCTGTTGACTGTCAGTCTTCAGTACAGAATGTAAGATACACATGGACATATCATTCTATAAACAGGGTCTAGCATACATTGTGACACATAGTAGGCATCCAATGCATATGTATCAAATGAATGAATAAACAAAAGTTACTCTAAATGGCTGAATTTTCCAATTAACATCAAAGTTAATGTCATGGTCTTTTGTAAATGAGCCACTTAACTCTGGATTTCATTTCCTGAATAAATCTGTGTTCAAGGTAGTCATGGTATTATGAAGTGTCAACCCAGAGTCTTGAATTGTACTGCTAGGAATAGCATATCATCTGCGCTTAATTATACATTTACTGTATTATAAACCGTGACTATCTTGTTACAACTGGAGGCAAATGAAAAGGAATGCCAAATAGTACCCTAGGGACCAGTGTAGTGATATGGTCTAGATTTCAGAGTAGCAGTGGCCATATTTATGGTCTCTTTCCTGGGTTCAAGTTCTTCCATATTTCTTCATATTAACCAGGTGACCCCTGTATTTTTTCCAAATGTATATAAGCAACCTTGGGACTATGGTAAAAGAATAAAAATAGTGTATTCAATGCAGCATGTATCTCATATATTCAGCAAACCTGGATTCCTCATCTGCCCATAAACCATCTCTTGTAAAGCTCAGCAAAGCTTCAGGAAAAAATCTCTAGCTTTTCTCAATAGAATCAAGTCCCTCTGTGGAGACATTGTACTGTGATGGACAATGTGCTTGTTGAATTGACCCAACGATTATGTTTTAGTTGGCACTGATGACACTGACATAAGTCAATATTACTTATCATTGTCCTTGATCAATCCTCAGGGTAAGAATGCATCTGCTTCCAACAGTTTGGATGGACATCAGTAGTAAATAGTAAATTATAAATATGTAACCTACTGATTGGTGGCAATCACAGACAAATTATATGCCTGTCTTCAGGATACCTAAATAACATCTTCAACTCCTTCCAAACTACTTCCTTCTCCAAATACATTACTTGGTTTGCTTTTAAAGAATCTCAACCAGACTTAACATTCATCTTGCTACAGATCCCAAATGCAGAGACACTTATGGAGTGTAGGGTCACATTTTTGCTAAAAAAATGTCTTTGAACCCTCAAGTTATATGAATACAAGTTCAGGTATACTCTATACTAATTTTTGTCAGAGCCAATAATTTAATCCAGGTATTCTGATCAACAAAGTGAAAAATATGTATAAAATTTTGTTGTAATCAATACAAATAAAACAATCTGCTATCTTTAGAATCAGTGTTTGAGAAGTCCAAGTTCATCTACTTAACCTAATAATTCAGTGTCTTCTTGTGGCACAGAAAGAAATGACCCAGAGAAGTGATGTAGCTTATCCAGGGTCATGTGATTGCTTATACACAAAAATAAATGGTATCATTTTAATGTTGAAATCAATTTGATCTGTTGGTTCTAGAAGAGAGGAATAGCTGAATTTGTGCTTGTTCACTGGGAATAATGTATCTAAAAGGTCTTTCTGAGTAACTGTTCTCAAATTTTCAAAGCTGTGGCTTGATCAATTAGAAATGTACAGATTCCTAGAAGGGAGGAATTCCTTGGGAGCCCTAGAGGGTCTTTGCTGTCATCCTTGAAATCGTTGTCTTGGTGTGTTGCTCTGAGCTGGTAAAGGAGGAAGGAGGGAGGAAGCAAAAGGAAAATGAAGAGAGTAAGGCCTCTGTGCATCTAGAATTAAAGTTGAGGAGCAGCAGGTACCTGTTTCTTGTTCCAAGAGCCCCAGTCATGAAAAAGAATCTCTTTGCTTTATCTCCCTCACTCCATCACCTGGGAATGACATAGTTTAAAAGGAAACACTAGTCTGTTAAGTCCTAGAAAGGCCTTTTTCATTTTAGGTTAATTGCAAAGGCTTTACCTGCTGGTCAGCACTCTTGATTTAGAAATACAAAAATTATCTGTGGGAAACGATCTGTTTAAATCCTGGGAAACACTTGAGAATTTAATGAAAAAAAAATTGCTTCCCATATTATTAAAAAGCTGCAATAAGAAAAAGGTGGTATTATTTATTGTATTATTACCATAGGTCATCAGAAAAATTAAATTTCAGTCTCCTATTTCAGGATGACTCCAATTTTTAGCTTTGATGGCAGGGCAGAGGTAGAGTTTGTGCAGAGGTGGGTTCATGAGAAAATTCAAGGGAGATTCTTCAAGGCTTTGGTTCATAAATGCCCCACTCCAGTCTCTTATTCCTTCAGAGGATTTTGCCTCCCATATTTCATACTTCTATTGGATGTTAGCTATTCTGTCTGATTCAAACTTTGAGTCTCCCTACAGTGCAATGTGCCATTGTGATGGACTATATTACTGACTCTGAAGTCAATAATGAGTCTAGTGACCTTGGGAAAAATGATCATTGAGGTGATAGAACTTGGTACAATCAACAGCTGTGTAAGTAAATCTTCCTTTAAAAAAATAAAACCTAATCTACCAATTTACATATTGTACCATTCCAAACAATGATTACTTTGAAAAGTAAAAAATGTGGCTCTGTTAACAATTAGTTTATATTTATGAAAGGGCCAGGACTTTTGCAATTCAAACCCTCCAAGAACTTGACAGGGTTCTTATGTTAGAGATGAGTGTCTGGTATGAGATGGATTGCTTCTGAAGTGTTGTTCCATCTGGTGGTGGGACTGGCTAGCCTTTGTAGGCATTGCATGATCCCAGTATGTTTGCAATAGAAATGAATTTTGGAGAGAAGGTAGAGCAAAGTAGCTAAGGGCTTGGGACCTGAAATAAGATTGTCTGATCCTGAACAGGTTGCATTGCAAATTTCTTACCCATTTTCCATTAAGACTGGAACAAACCCAAACATTAGTGTGCTGGATAGCTTTAGTGTCAACTTGACACACCTGGGTTGAGGGAGCCTCCATTGGGGAATTTCCTCGATTGGACTGGCCTGTGGCCATGTCTGAGGGGCATCTTGATGAGTGATGTGGGAGGGCCCAGCCCACTGTGGGTGGTGCCACCCTGGGCAGGTGGGCCTATGTAGCATAAGAAAGCAGGTTGAGCAGGGGCCAGGGGAGCAAGCCAGTAAGCAGCATTCCTCCATGGCCTGTGTTCCAGCTCCTGCCTCCAGGTTCCTGCCCTGAGTTCCTACCTTGGGCTCCCTGATGAACTGCGACCTGGGAGATGTAAGCTAAATAAACCCTTTCCTCCCCAAGTTGGTAGTGGTCAGAGTGTTTTGTCACAGCAATGAAGAAACAAGCTAAGACAATCAGTAACCCCAAAAGACATTGGAATAATTACATATATGCATTCTTGTAAAATATTAGGATAATGTCTGATGTATAATAAGTTCTAAGAAATGTTACACTTATATTAATTATAATTAGAGCAAACTGTATAATAACAATGTTGAAGAGGGAGCAAGACATGAAAATTCATCAAATTTTTTTTTTTGTCATTATGAAGAGTGCTCTATGAGTACAATGGAAAAAAAATCATTAACTTAGGGCCTGGAGAAGTGGCTCAGCAGTTAAGAGCACTGTCAGTTCTCAGCACCAATATGGCAGCTAACGACTATCTATAACTCCAGTTCCAGGGGATTTGATGCCCTCTTCTAACCACCATGGCCATTGCCTGACAAGAGTGCACTTGCATACATGTAGGCATAGCACTCATGGGCATAAAATAACAATAATAAATAAAAAATAAAATGTTTTTAAAAAATTATTGACTTAGAGATCACTTCCTGTTGTGTTACCTGAAACTGCTTGCCTTAGTTCTCCTAAGATCCAGTTTCTTACCTATAAAATAGTGATATTCACTTCATACTGTTGTTAGGAGGATTAAACAACATCATTGCTGTGGTTTGAATCTGTCCCTCCAAAGTTTATGTGTTAGACACTTAACCTGCAAATTCATATGCTAATGATATTCAGAGCTGGAACACTGGGAGGTATTAGAATTAGAAGTTCATAAGGATGGGGCTATGTTGGCATTAGTGGATTTATGAGAAGGAGAAACCCAAGCTAATATGCTTATTCTGTCTTACTATGTGATACCATCTACAAAGTTATGATGCAGCAGGAAAACCCTTACCAGATGCTAGCACCATGCTTTTGCATGCATCATGAACTTTTCTTGAAAACCAAGAAATAAGCAACCCACTATTATTTCGGAACTGTTCAGTCTTGAATGTTTGTTCTAACAGTATAAAGAAGACTCAGACAATCATGCACTGTAGATACTGTACCTGATTTGGAATGATGGCCAGCATTTCTAGGTCCTAATTTCATCCATTCACCTGCAAATTTCATTATTTTTTAATATGTGACTTATTTCTTGTTTTCCCCATTCTATTAGGTAATTATAGATTTTTCTGGAATTACCCCGGGAGGAGGCACCTCAGAAGAGAATAAAGGTTGTAGCTGACTTTGCACAGGAAAGCACACATAATCCTTTTTCGCTCATTGTGTGGCATCTTGAGTTGCTAATGTTCTCAGAGCAAGTATACACTGTTTCCTCAGAGAGATCTCAGGCTTTGTCTTATATTGGTTTATAAGTAATCTTTTCTTGTTTTCTCTGCTAGGGATCAAGCCACTAGTGCCTTGTGCATGGGGGCAAGCACTCTACCACTGAACTATATCTTCATCCCTTAGTTTATAAACAATCTTTAAAAAAACCTATTGAGTTCTTTTATTTATTAATATACCACTTGATCTTTCCATTTTCCTCTGATCCTTGGGCTTTTCCATTTATTTGTTTTTATTTGTATTTCGTCTTTTTTTAAGACAGGATCTCACTCTATAGCTCAGGCTGACCTGGAGTTCACTGTGTAGCCCAAGTTGGCATCAAATTCATAAAAATGCTGTACCTGATAGAGAATGATCATTTCTAGTTCCTAGTTCCATCCATTTACCGCAAATTTCATTATTTTGTCTTTCTTTAGCACTGTGTAGAACTCCATTGTGTAAAGGTATCACATTTTCATTATCCATTCGTTAGTTGAACAGCATTTAGGTTGTTCCCATTTTCTAGCTATTGTGAAAATAACATCTACAAAAAAAGCTGAGCAAGTATTTATGTAGTATGATATTGAGTCCTTTGGTTATATGCCAAGGCATTCCCAGATCATATGTGAGAAAAACTAGGGGTAAATGTATTAGTTCAAAAGTGTATTGAAAAACACATTATATGTATATATATGTAATCCATATATATGTATATGCATGTGTATAGTTAAAGGCTATATATCAAAAAAGAAAACAACAACAAAAACTAAACAAAAACAAAAACTCACAGTGCCAGGCAAGGAAAACCTCCTTTCAAGTTGTTAGTCAGGGTAGTCCAAGACTCCCAAAGTGAAGTAGGCTATTACCACAGCCCTTGATTGCCTCCCAAAGCTTGAAGGTAAGAACCTATTGCTGAAGACAGGACATGCTTTGGATACAGTACTTTGAAGCAATCAAGCCGAAACTGACCTGAAGCCTTCTCCCTGAAGAATAGCTCTCATAGTATCGGAGACAAGTGTACCTCTCACCACTCATCAGGAAAGCTTTTTGCAACAAATCGAGATTATTACAAAGTTTCACAAGTAGTCAAACATAGAGAATAAGTATGTGTGAGGTTCCTAGCCCTAAGTGACACATCTGCAATACAACCTCTACATGCAAGGCTCAGGGAACACAGCAGAACAGGAGGCAAAAAGAATACTAATACATCTCTCTACTCTAACCAGCAAAGCTTCCTCATGCAAAAGATGGTGATTAACCCAGAAAGCTATAATTGGCTAATGTGCAGAGTGATTATCTCTGAATGGAACACCTTTATCAACCCTCTGGCACCCAAGGCTCAGGGATCATTACAGAAGAGGGGTGGAAAGATTGTAAGAGCCAGAGGTGGTGGATAACCACAAGGAAACAGAGTTTTCCAGATAGCTGGAAAGTTACTCATATGAACTTACAGCAATGGTAGCAACATGCACAAGACCCATGAAATTTCAAGCCAGACAAAATTCCAATATCATAGTGACAAAGTAGGGAACCTCTTCCCCCCGACCCGCACGGATTTTAGCTGAGGAACTATTGGTAACCAGCAACTGCTGGGAGAGGAAGAGTCAATTTTCTTTAAGGGTGTGATGCTAGATAGGTTGACCAGGCTCCAGTGAATGGACCCACACTGGAGGTCATTTGAGGACACCACAAACTTGGCTCCATAGATCTTAAGATATGTAACAGAATACATGAATACTGGCAGGGGTGGATAAGTGGGGTACAGATAGGGGAGGGGCTCTAAATTTGGTTAAAATATACTGTATGGGATTCACAAAAATTCAATAAAAATAATAAAACAAAAACAAAAAGAGAATAATGGCCAAAATGAAATGTTTTGAATTAGAGTTTTCACAAGCACAAAGGGTATTCATTTAATTATTAATCCAATGACTATTTATTTTGAACCAGTAATGTGCCTGGCCTAGTGCTCACCATCTGGGATACTGAGAATGGAATTCTGTAAAATAACCATGCACTGTGTGGGAACCATAAGCCTTAGTTAAATAGAGACCCTTATTTGATATTTAAGAAGATAAAATAGAAAATACAAGTAGTTATCATCTCTTGGAAGCAGAGATCTAGGATATTTTGGGTTGAGAAGGAAGTTGTCATTGGATGCTTGTCTCTGCTTGAGTTGATCTGCCAAGCCCCATCATACCCCAGCACCTGAGCTGCTGCTTCCCTCCCTATGGGATAGTAGAACTCCCAGGGAACTGTATGCGCTGATTAGGCTAATTTCAATGCCCCATCTGTCTTCATGGCTCAAGATCTCACTCATAGTTCCAGAACGCTTCAGAACTCGATACTAAATATCGCTTCTCACTAAGAACTTACTGGCTGATTTAGTAAAATTTGAAAAGGTGGCTGCCTGCCAGAATGCTTTTGTGGAGATCAGAATCACAAGGTTCCTTCCCTCGGGAGCTTAAAGTTTTACCTCATCAAAGCTGCCCAAACCCAAATGAAGAATTTATAGGGGAAACAACCTAATCTGTGGAAGGGAGGCATGTGTTAGAATTGAAGATGTGTGTGCTTAGAATTGGGTAAAACCTGGAATCAGGAGAGGAAAGTAGTTTTCTCTGGAGTCAGAAACACATTACTTTCATCAACTTATGACTTACTGGATGTCTGACTTTGAAGATTTTAGCAAACCATTCTATGCCTTTGTTTCTCAAACTGCAATATGGGGAAAATAGCACTAACAACTTTGTATAGCTGAGTCTAATTAAGGTCATCCTGAAAGTGTTCTGAGATAGAAGAAGCAGGTGTTACTCTAGGATCATACTGGATGTGACAAGTGAGAAGAGTGCTATGGAAAGGGGAATGGCAGGGAAAAAACATGCGATGTGTTTACTGAGGCTGTGCTCTGCGTTATATCCTTTGCTGTGTGCAGGAGAAAGAGGAAATGGAAAAGGGGAAACATTAATTGAGTATGTGAGTGCCAGACATTTTCCACACATTATCTAATTAAATCTTGACAAAATTCTGAAGAGAAGGAATTGTTCATGATTTGTAGTTTGCAAATGGAGACTCCAAAAGTTTATATAGATCATAAATGACAGACCTGAAACTCAAAAGCCATCTAATTTATTTTCCAATCCATTCCCCACTCTTCAAAAGATGAACAAGTTCAAATCTTTCTTCTAAGATTCTCACAGTTTAGCATGACAGAACAGCATCATTATATAGATGGCTTGGATTCCATAATTATATACTCTGCTGTGCAATTGGAATTTTCTCTACTTCTTAATATGAATTTGCCTTGATTCTAGATTCTCCCATTCCTTAAATGGAAAGAATTTTAATCTTATTTATTTAAGGTAGATACAATGATTTCTACCATCTTCCTGCTCATGATTTTTTAGATGAATAGTAGATTCAAGAACTTTTCCTTCCCTTCTTTTACTCACAGGTAGGTGATGTTCCAATCCAAGTACTGGAATAATTTTCTGCTATTTCATCTATATCTGTGTTGCTTCTACGATTTTTCTCACCTTTGCTAAGCACTTCCAATTAGACTTCAAAGGAAGGCCCAAACCTAGGACATGGACTTGATTGTGGGGCTGAATCAGTCATGGGTTCAGGAGTACCAAGCCCACATCCAGGCACAGAGGCCTTAGAACACTAAGGCTGGCAGCTGACTCAGGCATACCCAGTCACATGACAGCCAGATGGAAGTGGGTGCCATAAGTAGACTTATTTGTCTTCATGTCTCCCTCCTCTCCACCCATGAGCTAATTTGAGGTCAGCTATATGTAGTGGCAGTGGATAGGCACAGAGCGAATGATGCACCATCACCCTATAGTTTTCTATATAAGCCTCCATGTAATTTTAATAAATGGATTTGCCCTCTGATGCTGTCCCTCGTATGTTCTGGGAGTAACCCTGTGCCGCACCCTCTTCTGCTGTTCAATTGGCATCCTTCTGCCCCCCAAAAGGAGGACCTCACTTGGCATCCCATGTAGCCATAGTAACCTAGACTTGTGGTGTAGTTAATACTCACAGGATAAGACATGACTAATGAGAAATGAGAAAAAAGAGAAAGTCATAGAAATCCTGCCTTCCCTCCTGTATTAATCACTTTTCTGTTGCTATGATAGAAACACTGACCCAAGCAATTTATAGAAGGAAGAGTTTATTTGAGCTTATGGTTCCAGGGGAATTACAGTTCA
>NW_008360330.1:3756236-3812264 GCF_000622305.1 Nannospalax galili | reverse complement strand
ATGTTCTTTTTAAAATAAATAATATGACCATGTATTAATCACTTTTCTGTTGCTGTGATAGAAACACTGACCCAAGCAATTTATAGAAAGAAGAATTTATTTGAACTACAGTTCTAGGGGAATTATAGCCCATCATGACAGGGAGGTATGGTGGCTGGAAGTGGCTGGAGCAGGAGCAGCAGAAGCTAAGCTCTCACATTATCACAAAGGCACAGGAAGCAAGAGAACAATGGCAGATCCGGGGAGGCTTAAGAATTCTCTAAGCCCACCCCCAGAGACGTGCTTCCTCCAGGATAGCCACACCTTCTAAAACCTCCCAAAGCAGTGCCATCATCTGGGGACAAAATGTCCAAACACTTGGAGCCTATGGGGACATTTTCATTCAAACCACCACACCTGCTTTCTATGAATTCCTTAAAAATGTTACTTCTTCCTAACAGCATGGCCTACGGGGAGATCTCCCAAGCAGTCAGCCCAGATCAGATATTAAGGAGCTCATTATGCCCTGATTTCCAGGGGTTTGAAAGCAAGTAATTACCCTGGCAACTTTATCAGGTAGTTCAAATCCTTATTTCTGGATTCAGCAGGTCAGTTTACTGAGAGAAAGCTAATAGTGAGAATATAATTTGACCAAACCATTAAGAGGTGGAGACAAAATTCCAAATAGGGTCTCTCTGCCTCAAAGGTGAGCCTCTTTGCTAAGGGGTATTATGGTCTATCAGTGTTGGCCTGTAGCAAGAGACGGTCAAAGAGAGGTGACTCTGCTCTGATTCCTATGCTCAAAGGATGACACTAGCCTAGGAACAAAGAGGCCCACCTATGTGCAGTAGCTATGTGGAAGAGGAATCCATAAGGAAGTCAGAAAAACTGTCTGGAGATGCTGACCCTTAGTTCCAATAAAAGTATAAGATCTGGTAATCCTGTAGTTGTTGAAATAAACTGAAAGTGAATGAAGCAGGAAGGATGTCCTAGGATGTAAACACTGACAAGCACTCAGGGGAGTCAGCCTGCATGCTTCCACACAGAGAGTACAAGGCTATGTCGACCACAGTGAGGACCATGGGGACAACTACAGAATGGGCCAGAGGAGACTTCTCAGAGAAGGAACCAAGCTACTTGAATGTTAAATGAGATTAATTATGCTTCCCACTTCCTAGACATATGTCTTTGGCTTTTCCCTATGCTAGACACTAAAAATTCAAGGGTACCTTGAAGGCACTCTGCTTGGGGTATGAAGAAAGATCATGGGCAAAATTATGAATGCTCAGGGCTGCCAAAGACAGGAGTCATAACTTCTGCAGGCTCAAAGGTACTCTGAGCCTCTAGGAAGCCCTATAGCCTTGTTTGTGCTGGCTCCTGCCCTGCTGACCCCTGCTGCATGGTTGCATGACTGTGCTGCTAAGAACCCTAGCACATCTGGCTTGGACATGTACCTGCCTTTTACCCAAACCCAGACTGAACATTTTACATGCATAGACAGGTAGATTGATATTCCTAAACAGTGCTTCCTAGAGGCTCAGGGCCTTCAAGTAGCTTGGTCTCTTCTCTAGTGTACTGAAAGTCTTTTTCATTTCCATTTAGGCACTAGGTCCCTTCCATGGAGCAGACAATCTTGGATTCAATGGACCAAGGCTCATTTCCATCTTTTCTCCCACTTGTTCAAACACCACTGTGTGAGTATAGCCAGCAGACTAGATTGTTGTTGGGATAAAAGATAGAGATTTGGTTGGTGGCTGTGACCTGGATGTTCCTCTGACCCTGTGATGATGAGCCACGAACCCACCTCCTTCCCATGCTCTGCAAAGAAGTTATTCCCCTTCCCTCTTCCAGCCAGTTGGTTGACCATAGCTGCTTTCAGGGGAGGGGCTAAAGGTGTAAAGCTGGGAAAATCACGAGGCTGGCCTCTTGCCATTTTTGTGAGGCTGTCCAGAACCACAGAATTTATGTCTGGGTGTGGACTTTTGAACACAGCTATAATGGGGGCACGCCCTCTCATCTGTAAGTAAACTCGCATTCCAAGCTCAGTTAATAAGTCCAATAAACTTGTTAAGATTCTTCAAACACGGGGTTTGGAGAATTCTTTTCTCAGGTTGTTGCAAGGATCGTGGGAGTAGGGGATTGGATGCCATGTGCACCTCCCAGCTGTGCATTTGGCTTACAACCGGTGTAGCTGGCTGGATACGATGAAACTGAGAATGAGTTTTGGAAGAGCATTGATGACGTCCCTGATACGGGGAAAGAGACCACAACTGAAGTAAAGTGGGGTAAGGGGAGAGTGTGGGCTGAGGAAACTTTAACCTGGTGGCCATTCCCATAGGCTTGGTGGGGGTGGCTGCAGTGGCATGGTTAGTGCAGTGGACAGTGAGATATGTAACTAGAGTGAGGCCCTCTAAACAGTCGAGGTCAATGAGAGAGAGCCCAGGGTGGCAGCCATCTTGTAGATGGTATGGGGTGGCATTCCTGTTTGACCACATGAGTATGGAGATGCCCTGAAAACAGTAGAAGGTCTGGAACAGATTCTGAAATCTCTGGGAGTAGCACCACCAGAGACAGAAATGTCAAAAAGCAGCTGCAGAGGCTACTTGGCCACTGCTATTGATAATAAGAAATCTGTCCCAGGTGGAGGACTTAGCCAGAAGGGAAACTGAAAGTGTTAGCAAGGAATTAGAATGGGAGAGGGCTATGAGGCTGGCCTCCTCATTACTGGCCTCTGACCTAGCCAGTAAATTAGATAAGAGAGAAAAGGAGATGGAGGTGTTGGCATGCTGTTTTTTATGTCTAGGAGGTCAAAAGGGGAAAAAAAGCCCAGATCAGAATGACAATAAAAGTCCCATCCTAGGATCCCAAAATCTGGAACCCCTGGGAAGAGTCGGGTAGTGAGGAAGAATGAAGTGACTTAGAGATAGTGGGAAATGCTCCTCTGGTCTGACCTTTAATTCAAAGAAAGGGAAAATCCATGGTCCAACATGCTGATGGAGGGCTTAACAATAGCCCGGTGCAGGAGACTATGGTAATCAGAGAATACTCAGTACCAGAACTATTAGAACTGGGAAAGACATTTAAACAAGCTATGAAGGAGCCTTTGGCCACCTGGCTGGTGAGGCTATGGGACATGGGGGCAGATGGAATCATTTTAAGTTCTACAGAAGCAGAGAAGTTAAGCAACATAACCACTCATCCCTCTTTGAGACAGACTTCACAATTTAAGGCAACACGAGGGAAACCAGTCCATGATGGATTGGCTAATATGAGCCATTCGGGATATGTGGGTAACTCCAGCTGAGATTCCCATGAATACTAGAGACTGGAAAACCATTGAGGAAGGACAGGCTTTATTGAGGGAACTGGGTATGAGGGAATCTGTATTTGATGCCCAGTTCACTGGCCCAGACAGGACTGTGTTTACAGGAGACTTAAGAAAGAAACTGATTCAGCAAGACCCACCAGACTGGTATGGAGCTTTGGTGGCAGTGCTGAGCCCCATGGTTGGGTGTGACCTGAACGAGGTTGGTGAGGCTCTGAAAGGTGCTAAAGCAAGTAGACACAAGAGCCAGAGCTCAGCAAAGGGGCCCCTCTGTGTCTCCCAAGCACAGATGTGGATAGATCTGTGCAGAGCAGGATTTTCTAGGGACAAGATAGACGGGCAGCCAAATGCTGTGCTGGTGAGCCTGTGGAGGGCTTTAAGACCTGACCAGCAATTCACCACAGAAGTAAAAGAAACTGGGGACCAGGAGGTGCCAGTAACTCCAACTGCACCCCCTGCTCCAGAGGAAGGCAGCCTCATTGAATGGGACCCACCCCTCAACCACTGCCTTGAAGGGGTGGCCAAGGTTGCCCACAGGTGAGGGCCATACTGGGTGACCAGAGGCCACATGTTGAATTGAGGATTTATTGGTACCCCACTAATTTACAAAACACATGGGCCCTAGTGGATACTGGGGCAGAGTGTACATTAATTCACGGCAATCCCCCAAAACATCAGGACCAGTGGATAGCAATGGATGGGTATGGGGATAAAACCACACAAGTAAAGCAGATGAGACTCAATCTGGGAGTGAGCAATTATCCCACTCAGGAGTACAAGGTGTGTATCTCTCCCCTTTGAGAGAACATTTTAGGGATGGATGGCCTGCTGGGTCACACCCTACATACTACTATGGGAGAGTTTCAGCTGAGGGTATGAACAGTAAAGGCGATTACTTGGGGGTGGGCAAGCTGGGAGCCGGTCAAATTGCCTGCCTCATGGAGGGTGGTGAATATCAAACCAGCTGCCTTGGGGTCAAGATGAAATTACCGAAACCATCCAGGAACTAGAGTGAGTAGAGGTTATCTGCCCAGCCCAGAACCCTTTCAATAGCCCTGTTTGGCTCATCAGGAAGCCAGATGGCTCCTGGAGAATGAGTGTAGATTACCAGGAGTTAAATAAGGTGGTGCCTCCCATTTATTCAGCTGTGCCCAACATTGCACTGTTGATCAGGTGGTGCAGGAAATGGGGTCCTTTCACACTGTGGTGGACCTTGCTAATGCATTGTTTAGTATTCCCTTAGCTGCTGAATCCCAAGATCAATTTGCATTCACATGGAATGGATGATAAGGGACTTTCAGAGTTCTTCCCCAAGGTTACCTCCACAGCCCCACGGTTTGTCATGGGATGGTGGCCTGGGTCCTGGCCCTGTTACACTGCCCTCCTTCTGTAAGGGGGTTCCACTACATAGATGACATAATGCTAACTTCTGAGTGCCTTACAGATTTGGAAGCTCATTTGGGGAACATGCAAGTGCACCTGAAGGAGCGAGGAAAATCAACCCACAGAAGGTACAAGGGCCCGGTACAGTGGTGAAATTCTTAGGAGTTTTATGGTCAGGCAGAACTCTCATGATACCCAGTACAGCAGTTGAGAAAATCTTACAATAACCCATACCAATAAACACTAAACAGTTACAGGTATTTTGGGGACTTCTAGGGTATTGGTGAATTTTTTTACCTCACCTTGCTCAGGTCACCCATCCCCTGTATAATTTAATAAAATGAGGTGCTACATGGAATTGGGATGTAAAGGCCCAAGAGGCTTTTGAACAGGCCATGGTACTTGTTGGGCAAGCTAAACAGCTGTGTGCCCCAATACTGTGTGCCCCAATACCTCGGTGTCCCTTCCTCTTGGAAGTCACCAGGAGCCATGAGGGTTATAGGTGGGGCTTGTGGCACCAGCAACTGGAACAGATGGTCTCAACTGGGTTCTGGTCCCAGTCATGGAAAGGGGCAGAGTCCCAGTACACAGCTCTAGAACAGCAACTACTGGCTATGTACAAAGCATTGCAACAGATGGAATTCATTACGTGCCTCACCCCCATTACTGTAAAAACTGCATATCCGATAAAAGGATGGGGGAGGACTTATTAGCCAAGCCCCTGTCAGGGATGGCACAAAACCAAATGCTGCAAAGATGGCATGCATATTTGCAATAGCAAGGGGTGGTGTCAGCAAACTTGATCACCAATGCCATGTAAGCAGTACTAGGATTGATGTCATTTAAAGGCACAGAGCCTCTCCCTCCACCTCCTATAGTTGACCCTCCAGCAAGACCTGATTGAGTCTTAGAAGGGCGTCCCCCAATTCTGGCTAATGCCTGATATACCGATGGCACTAACAGGGGTGCCAGACAGGAATGGGTAGCAATGGCAATACAGATGAACACTGTATGTATATGGTTAGAGAGAGGAGAAGGAAAAAGCAGTCAATGGGCTGAACTGAGAGCTGTATGGATAATAATAATGAGGGAGCCTTGGCCAGTTACAATTTGTACTGACAGTTGGGCTGTGTTCAAAGACTTAACTTTATAGATGGCTCAGTGGGAGAAAGAAAAAAAAACTGGCAGGTGATTGGATGGCCACTTTGGAAAGACACATATAATAAAATGCAGGAGGAGCTAGTGCCCCTGGTAGTTTACCATATGGCTGCCCACTGCCTGGTGAGTCCTCCCGGGAATCAGGTAGCTGATGCCCTCACCAAGGTGAGGGCTCTCTGCCCTCAGGTTCCCCTAGAAGCAGCTCACTGGGTTCATACCAAGTCGGGCCACAGAGGAGTCGACATGGGATGGAGAATAGCCAAAGCAGCTGGCATTCCAGTAAAATATGCTGACATCTAACAGACTGTCCAGGCCTGTGAGGTGTGTTCCTGGTACAGCCCCAGAGGATGGATGCCATGATGGGACACGTGCACAAGGCAGCCTCCCCTGTGAGAGAATGGCAAGTAGATTATATAGGGCCCCTGCCAGTCAGTGAGGGGTATAAATATGCTCTCATGTGTGTGAACACTGCCACAGGCCTTACACAGGCCTTTCCTTGCAAGAGAGCAACAGGCAAGGCTACTATTAAGGGGCTTACTGAACTCAGTATCATGTATGGGTGCCCGAGGTGAATTGACAGCAATGGAGGCACTCAGTTTCACAGGTACAGATGTGCAAGCTTGGGCTGAGGATAATCAGGTTCCATGGTATTTCCACCTTCCATACAATCCTACAGGAGCAGGGTTAATTGAAAGAAAAAACAGGTTGATAGAGGAACAATTGAAAGCCTTAAGCCCAGAAAGAACCCTACAGGGGTGGAAAAAGGCCCTTCCAGAAGCCATAAGGTTGTTAAATGAAAATCCCAGTACCAGGGTTGGGTTGCCTCCCTGTGAGCAGTTGGCCAAAGGGACCCCAGAAGTCTCCAAAACTATAAAGGCAATTGTCAATAATGTTGGTTGTATACCTGAAATGGATGGTAAGACCCTATTGCCAAAGACGCCGCATGGTGTGAGTGTGGGAGAGGGAGAAATCAATCTTGGACTAAGCTGGAAACTCCCTGCCACTGGATGGGTGGCTTTCATAGTGCCAGAAGGTGCTATGAAGATGGAAAATTGTTCCTCATTATCCTGTTCAACAAAGGACTCTGTGTGCTGCACTATCAACATGTGAAGCAAGATGTTCCTGCTTGTGCAATAATGGCTCGTCTAATGTATGTACAATCAGCTAATTATTGGTTGGACCTAATGCCCACTCCTAGGGATGGAACACATATCTGGTATTGTGGACCAGGCCACCCCCCTGTGGCAGGAGAGGTTATAGGCCCCAGTGGAGAAGCCACTGCACTTGTATTATCAAATGGATGTGATGCACCTACTAAAGTGCCATCCAAGCATTTATGTTTATGCCCATAAGCTATTATAGCAGTTACTGTTTACATGTTCTTGCTTCTTGCTCTTTGTGTTTTTATAGTAGATGGAATGCCACTAAATTGAGACATCAGCCATGACAAACAGAGGATGCAGAGACTTGAAGAGTCCAATGCCCTACTACAATGGGAGAAAAGTAGCCCCACTCACTTTGAGGCTCAGAGATATTCACGGAAGAGGCGGGTGGAAAGTTTTGTAAGAGCCAGAGAAGGGATGGAGTATGACCTGGATGTTCCTCTGACCCTGTGATGATGAGCCATGGACCCACCTCCTTCCCACACTCTGAAAAGAAGCCACTTCCTTTCCCTCTTCCAGCCAATCAGTTGACCGTAGTCACTTGTAGGAGAGGGGCTAAGGGTAAAAAAGCTGGGAAAACCATGAGGCTGACCTCTTGCCATTTTTATGAGGTTGTCCGGAATCACAGGATTTATGTCTAGGTGTGGACTTTCAAACACAGCTATGAATGGGAGCGGGGGGGGCACCCCAAGCTCAGTTAACAAGTCCAATAAACTCCTTAAAATTCTTCAAACCAAGGTTTGAATAATTCTTTTCTCAGGTTGTCGCAAGGACCATGGGAGGAGGGGATTGGATGCCATATGCGCCTCCCAGCAGTACATTTGACTTAGAGTGGCCTATGCCTTGTCAAGGAGTAAATATGTGGCAGTGATTATTACAACTTCAATAGTAAATATCCTTACTTGGGCAAAAGAATTTGCTAATGTATTTGAAGCTTTCTCACACCCTGCCTGTAACTGCTATCTTAAATTTTGGAAAACCTTGCTTTTGCAAATATGTGTAAATGGATGACAGCTAGATGGTAGATTGATATTCCTAAACAATATAATGACCATTTATGTATGGTTGTACTGTGCTTATTTTATCTGAGGCTCATTGAAGCTCTTTAATCTGAAGATTTGTAGCCTTAAAACAATTTAGAGAATTAAAAAATCAAACAATGTAATCATGAATTCATGAACCCTGAGCAGAACACTTAAAACTAAAGACAGTCTTCCTGCCTTAAGACCAGCAAGTCAAACCCACTGTTCTCCCTTGAAGATCTTAATTTGATTTTGACCACCTTCTGAGAAACATATAAGGGATGAGTTCAGGAGGAAACATAAAAAATCAAATGGGATATTAGCTGGGGAAAGATGGCGCAAACAGTAACCACTATCTAAGTTATGAATGAGATTTGATACTAACTCATTTGAGGAATCTAGGAGGAAATCATTGTGCTGGTTAAATTATGATCAATCAATTGTGACTCTTATATTAAAGAATGTCAGAAAGTTAGCATAAGCAAATATATCTAAACACTAAACAAAAACCAGATAGAACAAATAAGAAAATGAAGAAAAATATAAATGATTTTGAGTCCTTATTAGGTACTGGAACTCTTAAAGAGTGCTATTCTTACAACAGCCTTAGAAGGTGAGTATTATTTCTCTCATTTCACAAAGGAGGAAAAGAAGGCTCAGAGAATTTGGAAACATGTTTAATTGGTAAGTGGGAGTACCTAGGTGGTATATCTGAACTCAGGGCTTGGAGGTCATAGCACAGGCTTGGTGCCAGAGTTGGAAAGCCAAGCTTGGTGTTCAGGGGTCTTTGGAGCAGAGGGCCCAGACAGGACCATGGATAAAATAGATCTCAATATTCAGCATCAAGAGCCATGCGTAGATGAAACCCAATGGAAGGAGTCAAGTTCAGACAAGGATAAGGCAGCATGTAGGCTTTCAGCTTGGAGAGTGCTTCAGAGCTTTCTGCCGTAATACCCAGTGCTCTGAGACTAATCTTGGGATAGTTCATCTTATGTCTGCTTTGAAGCTGTCTGCTTTATATGAGCAGATAAGGCAGTTGAGTCAACGAAGCTAGAGTCTATAGATGCTCCTCCTTTGTGGAGGCCTCAGAACTCTTTGTGTAACACAAAAATAGTTTGATTAAATGCAAGAGCTTTAGCATTGTGAAAGGAGATGTGGGTGAGAGCTTGTCTTCGAGACAGGAAACAGAAATGTGGAGATCTAACAAATGTGGAGACCCAGGAATCTGCCTGAAAATAAGATAATGAGAAAAACTGGGAAAAAGATAAATGCTTGATCTGGACATGGAGGTTGAAGGACATTTACTATAACCAAAGTAAGGGCTGTCATTTATCAGCCACGTAACTAATAAAAGGGAATGCTTATACCCTGAATTTGGAGGTATTCTTAGTACCACTTGTAAAAGCCAATAACTCCTCTTGCTTCTAAAGCACTGGTGGCATGCTCAAGTGACCTACTTGTGATGAGGAGAACATCACGATGTGCATTGTTCACTATAGAGATACGGGTGAAGAAAGGATGCCATTCTGAGCTCGAATGCAGAAAGGAGTGCTATCTCCATTCTTTCTTGCTGCATTGAGGGGCCTGCACCAGGAGAGTGACCTAGTTCTTGCAAAAAGCAGCTCCCAGGGCTGCCTATGGCTGCACCTGAGTTTTCCCACTTGAGAAATTAGATGATACTACCTTTTTCTATACCCGGTAAACAGACAAAATACAGGAAGCCCATCCATGACATCATTTTTAAAACCGAAGCACAGGAGTCCACAACAGGCTGACCTGATGGCTTCTGCCCTCAGCCATATTAGCATCTGTCTTCCTTTATGGTGGCAAAGCCAACTCCTAAAGAAAGATATACTGTGGCCTGAGGGTGGAATTTTCAATTTTCTGTGAAACATTTAGCTTTGCATCCCACTATCAGTCTCTTCCTCCTCCCTGGGCTGGTGCATAGGTGTTGGCTGACTGGAGGAGCGGTGTACTCCTCAGGTGCTGTGGACAGCTACTGTGCTGCCTTATTGAATACCAGCCAGAATACCAGCATCACGTTTTATTAACAGGGGAGACAGCTTCCTAATGAAATATGGCCCTTAACTTCTTTTTATATTTGGTAATATCCTGAACTCTTTATCCAAATGAAGCATAAAGCACTTACAACTGTGTTTTGCCATTGCACTGACCGAGGAATATATTCATTTGCAGTAACACGGGATTCAATGGAGTGGAAAATAAGCTCTGAAAATTGCTCTTGCCACGAAATTGTATCAATAAATAGGAAAAGCCCATTTAGATTTCACTGACCAATCTCCCCCCTGTAACAGAAATTAATATGGCCAAGTGGAGTATATTGAAGGTAAGAGCAGGAGATGCCAGAGGCTGAGCTAGTCTTGTGTCAAGGCCTGGCTGTTGCAAACTATTTTACTGTTTACAGAGCAGATGAGGGTTCCTTTGTGGGAGGATGAGTAGGGGTACAAGGAGTGTGAGGGAGGCAGAACCCTGGGAAGTGAAGCAGGAGAGGGGCTGGAGAGACACACCTGTAAGTCATTACCCTGCTGCTTCTATTCCGTATCTAAATCTGTGTGGACCTAAACCTTGACCCCAAAGCATCCAATCCACGACAAGAAAATGAAAAGCAGGGTCATATTGTACTTTGAATTCTGTAGCTTCTGGCTGTTAATTTCAGTACACAGTACCATTCTCTCATAATAAAATTCACAGACATATCTGAAAATAAGCACATGGATGATCTTTGGGTTTTTTTTCCCATGTGGAGATGAATAAAACATCAAGTTCAGGTGTAAAGTAGACAATTATTATGTTAGAATTTTGTGGAAACCACAGACTTATGATTGATGATACAAAAATAAACTAAAATTCAGAACCGACAGTTTCTGCATGATTTTAGCCAAATTGTATAATCTCTCTGAGCTCAGTTGCCACATTTGTGAAATGGGTCTAGTCATGACTGTGCTGTTCACTTCTCAGTGTTTTAATCAAAAAAGGCTGTATGGTTGGCAGTGATTTGTAATGTTTAAGGTACTATTATATTATTCTTATACTATCAGCACCATGAGGAACAATTGTGAAAGTAAATTTTATCATTGAGAACTTCTTTTGAGGGGCTGGAGAGATGGTTCAATGAGTTAAGAGCACTTGCTGCACAAGCATGAGGACCCAGGTTCAGACCCCAGGACCCATGTAAAAGTCTGGTGAGTGCCTAGAACCCCAATACTATGGTGGTGGAGGCAGTTACAGGAGGATCACTGGGGCTTTGGCCACCAACCTAGATCCAGGTTCAAGTGAGAGACACTGTTTCAAAGAATAAGGTGAAGAGTGATACAAGACACCCAGTCCTTCTCTGGCCTCTAAATGTGCTCGCACCAGTGTGTACACATGCACATGCAAATACAAGATATGTACATATCACACCATAGTCACACCCATACCATCCCCCCAAGGAAGTCTTTGTAATACCATGAGCAGAACTGTGTGGCAGAAGATGACAATTGGGAGTCTGAGGAGTTGGATTCCAAGGCTTCACCTGCTGTGACAGCGTGGGAGTTCCTGAGCAGCTAGCTCAACAGCCCTACTCTTTACATCCATAAAATGAAATGGCTACTCTGATTATCTCTAAAATTCCTTTCCAATGCTAATGTTTTTCATGTCTTTAATCAAAGAGATTTTATACTAAAAACTAAGATGCCAAGTTAATAAGGAAAGAGCTCACATTGCTTTTTTTTTTTTTTTTCTTTTTAAAATCACAATTCTCTTGCAATTTAATGCGAAAGGACAAGGTCATGGAGGGATTTTAGAACTATTTTCAGAGTGCTAGAATTCCTAAGGCAAACTTGTTTTTAACTAAAATCACAGTACTTGTGTTGTATCTGAAATGGCCCCATTTCTCACATTTATTTCTCTTTTGAATCAACGATTCAATGTCAATAAAGCTTTCTACAAGTACTGGAGTTCTCTTCTGTCCAAATAAGCACTGCGATTCCTAGGTTTGGCAAAGCTGTAAAAGCTAGTTTTCAGGTGCCCACTGCCACCCTCATAGAGACTGACTAATGTTACTTCCTCTCCTTGCCAACAGATGGGCCATGGGGACTTGTTTTCAGTCTGGACATGCAGACTAACAACCAGAAGAGGAGCATTCCAGGCATGTTGCTTGTTGACTAAGCCCTTCCCTAGTCTTCTAAATGTTTGTCAAGAGGCCCTGACAAGTGGTAACTCCATGTGGTGCTGGTAACTAACTCCATGTGGTGCTGGTAACTAACTCCATGTGGTGCTGGTAACTAACTCCATGTGGTGCTGGTAACTCCATGTGGCACTCAGCACCACATCTCTCTGTGTGTGCTTTTGTCAAACTGCCCCTTCCTCCCTGCAGGGTTTCTCCTGCTTTCATTAGTCAGAGTCTTGCAGATGATCACACATACTGGTAGCAGGTGGAACACAGAGAGAAACCTTGACTTGTATTCAGTGTCCTATTAGCAACGAGTGCAAAAATGAGTCTGTGCTGTGTTCTGTAGTTCCAATTAGTTGACAATGATTCTCTTTGGGAGAACTTTATCGATGGTCAATACTGAGATTCACGTTTTGTTTAGTACATGTGATTGTATGAAAAGGACAATGAGGGAGAATTTGTCTGAGGAATCACTGGATACCTTCCTAACAGAAGTGCAGTTGTGGTTGTTGACTCAGGGAAAGAGTGCTGTGGTTCTGCCCTGTAATTTTATGGTGACTCAAAGGAGGTGCTTAAGCTTCACCTTAGTGTCATGTTGTAAATCAGAAAGGACCCCTACAGGCTCATGTTTGGATGGTCAGACCCAAACTGTGATGTTAGTTTGAAGATTGTGGAAATAGGTTCCTAGGCCTTTAAAAGTTACCTCTGGTTCCAGCCTGTTTTCTTTGTTTCTATTGGCCACCATGTGAACAGATTCCCCTATATACACACTCTTGCACTCTGTCCTACCTTCCTTCCTCATTGTGATGAATTAAAACTTCTGAAACTGTGAACCAAAATAAATCCTTCCTCCCTTAAATTTTTTTCTCAGGTGACACAAAAGTAACTAAAACACCCAGATAAATGAGGAAAACATTCAACAAAACTACTTTTATGTTTTAGGACTGTTTACATAAAAAAGGATACTGGCTTCCAGCTCACAAATTGAACACCTGCTTAGAGAGTAGATTGCTTTACTTATCATGTATTTGAGCAGGATAAAAAGATTTAGATAGAGAGGGTAAAAATGAACAAATTACCTGAAGGTTTGAGGAAAATAATTGATTTTTCCATGCCTGAAGTAGTTACAAAGGAAGGTAGCTAGCATATTCTTGACCAATATGGCTGAACTCCAGGAGATGAAATCCTTTCCTCAAAAGAATGTGGTTTTGGGCTGAAGAGATGGCTCAGTGGTTAAGAGCACTGACAGCTCTTGCAGAGGACCTGGGTTCAGTTCCCAGCACCCACGTGGCGGCTACGAACTGTACTTAACTCCAGTTCCAGGGGAATCCGATGCCTTCTTCTGATCTCCACGGCAGTGCACAACATGGGTGCACTCACATACGTGCAGGCAATATACTCATACACATAAAATAAAAATAATAAATATATTTTTTTAAAAAAAGAATGTGGTTTTGATCCACTAATGGAGGTGAGTCAAAAATGATCCAATCAGAGCCTTTCATCTTGGTGAAGACCCAAGTTCCCAAAGAAAGGTGCCTGCTAGCTATGTGACATTAAAGGCCAGATAATGTCAGCTAGTGTCAGCAAGCAAGCACCCCAAAGGCTCTGGCTCCAAGAGTCTGGGTCCATGTCTCTACTCTAGTGCAGTGGAGATGAGGAGAGAGAGAGAGAGAGAGAGAGAGAGAGAGAGAGAGAGAGAGAGAGAAGAGCAGAGCCACTCTCTCTTCACTTCAGCTTCCCCTAGCTGGGGCTGAACTAGGAAGCTATGAGGTTGATAATCTAAACTAGGATTGATAGGTAGGACAAACCCGAGCACTTAACGTACAAGCATAATCAGAATGCTGTGCTAAACGTCCTGCTATCTATAAGAGCTTGGAGTAGGAAATTAAACCAGTTAAAAGGAGTGGTTGAAAAAAAGTTCTATATTTGTAGCCCAAGGAATCCTATTTTTCAGTAGACTAGTTATGTGCAGAAAGATCTACAGCTGTTTGTGTTTCCACACTACTAATACCATAATGTATTTATGGTACTGTAACTTTTCTCCATTGCTAAGATGTCTTAGAGATGTGTATATGCCAATACACTTGGATTTTGTTGTTATTTATAACTGCTCCACTGTCTTTCATCATAGTGCATTCCTAGAGTACATTTAACTATTTTGTGTTGATGGGTTTTCAGCCATCATGGAGTAGCACAGATTATGAGAGAGAAAAAGCTTTGAGTGGAATTCAAAGGAGGGCTATAGTCTCTGGACTGCCATGAAATTGTCTAGAACATCTAAATCCCAAGTGCTTCCCCAGGCTTGGCTATAAGTACGTAGATATCAGAGGTGTCAGAATGGGTTACCCAGACATGATTGTCCTCTTCATCTTGCAGTTACTGCTCTTCAAAATCCCATCTTACTGAGGTGGAAGCAAAGTCAATTATTTTGAATTACCCTCCTGTTTTCTCACTTAAAATCTGGGATCAATTCATTCCATCATTCTTTAGTTCTATAGTAGTTAACTAATAATACAAGAAAGCTACATTGAAAATACAGAAATGGAGATTTACTATAAACTGAACGTTTTACTAAAACAAAACACCTCTTGTCAGTTACGCAATATTTCATAGGCATTTGTCAAATGCATGTATTTTAGCTTCTAATTTATGTTTTTAAGTAATACATGCTCAGAACAGCAGGATATTTTCCTGCTGATACTCTGCCTCATTGCCAGTAATTACTGAACAGATGTAAGGGCATCCAAATAAACATATGCAATGTTAAACATACAATGCTGGGTGCAGAATATATTAATGATTTCAGATTTCACAGGACTAACTGTCATGGTCAAATATCCACAAATGCATCTTAAAGTGTAGTGAGATCTTCCTCCTAATGTGGAGAATTCCATTTTTTAAATTTTATTATTTTTATTTTATGTGTATGAGTGTATTGCCGGCATGTATGTGAGTGCACCCGTGTTGTGCAATGCTGCCGCAGTCAGAAGAGGGCTTCAGATTCCCCTGGAACTGGAATTAAGGACGGTTTGTAGCTACGATGTAGGTGCAGGGAATCAAACCCGGGTCCTCTGCAAGAGCAGTCAGTGCTCTTAACCGCCGAGCCATCTCTCCAGCCTCAGAATTCCATTTTTTAAATGTTCTTTTGCAGTCTCCCTCATGGAGCCTTGAGGTAGGAGTGTCAGACATTCACTCAGTAGAATTTTTCTAAAACCTCTCTTCTTTGTTTTTTCCCTCAGTATAAAAAAAAAAAACAAAAAAAAAAAAAAACCCACAAAATTGTCCTTTCTCCCACTAAGAGCCTGGTCAGTTCTTGTTGATTTTCCTATTGTCTTTGGTTTTGCCTGCCTTCCAAAATCTTACTATTAAACATTTTCTCTTTTGTAAAAAACCTAGGATGTTGTTCTACATACAAGTTGGCCTCAAATTCTAGACTCTCCTGCCTCAGTATCCCAAAATTGGAATTTATACTCAAACTTTTAGCAACAAATACATTATTTTATATTTATGCATTGATCCAGTATGACTAGCAGCATAACTGCACTTATAGTCAATGTTGGAAGAAACAGTCATCCAGACATGCCTTCCTGATTTCTATTTTAGGTTCTTATTTGCAGGCATCAATCAAGTGCCACAGGATGGCTACAGAGTCCTGATACAGATTTTTAAAAGGTCTAATTCCTTCTGAAAACTTAGCTGTCAGATGAACCACCTGCCAGTGATTTTTTTTTTTAACTCAGAAGAAGAAAATAATTATATATCCCTTGATATATTTGACAAATTTTTTATTAGGAGGATTTATAGAACCATAAGACCAGATGAATGAGAAACTAAACCCATAGAGTCCTTTCTCTGCCTGGGTCATTCAACAGTTGACTTCCCAGTTGAACTGGTTCTATTGTCTGACTATTCTTTTTCATGGTGAAAATTCAACTTCTCATTCTGAGTAAATAATTCCAATATTTAATAATATTCTGTGTCAGGAGATTTTCTTTTAACCTCTCAAGAATTAGAGGTAGAATCTTTTGACATCTCATCTGTATATGTCTACAGTCCCTGGGCAAGCCTTGTCACTGTTAGCTAAGGTAATTTGCTACATTTGAAGATATTATCTTTTTGACACAAATAAGTTTGTGTTTTGATCATTTTAGTGGGGAATTTCATCAATACTCTCTGTAGATGCTCATGACCAGACCTGGCATGGCAATTCCTTCCTTTTGCCATGGGCAGAATGAACTAAAAGTTAAGAGAACTCTGTGATTGCCCAAGAATAGGTATGTGTATAAAACGCAGGTGGCTTCTTTTATACCTGATAGAGTCCCAATAACTGAACATCTGTAGCAGGAATGGGAAGTATTTACTTTGAGACACTATTTGTGCTAGTAGGAAATCAAATGTAAACTTGAACAACTTCTATAGGGGTAAAGGCAAGGGTTCTAGGAACATGTTGTCCCATTTAGTCCTGGAGACACCACTTCCTTCACTGCTCTATGACCACCTAAAGTTTCTTAGGTAAATAACACATTCGGAAGGGGTCTACTACCTTTGGAGATGTGCCACAGTTTAGGGTAATGTCATCTTTGTCATTTTAACCCTTGCTGGTTTCAGTTTATTGGGCAGTGAAATCCTAGAATTGATAGTGATAAGAGGCTAAGCAGAGAGTTATGGATAACTCAAATTCTATCTCTGTGTTTACAATGAATTTGTTACTAATGTTAGAAATGCTTGTCTCCTTTAGGCTAGATTTCCTCCCAGCAAAGGAGAATGAGCAGAGAACTAGTAATCTGAAGTTTCTGAGTGCTCAGAATGAGGAGTTAGAAGTTTTATAAGAAATGCCACTTTCTACAAAAGACTAAATTTTTTTTAGATGAAGCATTTCATTACATCTTTAACATATTCAGTAACACACTCCAGAGCAAGAGTACATCTCTTTCACAAGTGGCTGTAAGTTTCTAGGTTCACAGTTGAATTAATACAGTTATACAATATTGAACTAGGTATAAGCCCTGTAAGACATAAAATTGAATGAGTTTTTAACCTTTAAAAAAGATCTCCATTTCATTTTAGAATATATTGCTCCTTGCAGAAAGACTCATTGTTTTTGCTACTAACACTGAGATGTTGGTGCATGCATTTCTAATCTGTATGTATCTGATTATTACTAGTCATAATCAGTTGCACCTGGCTCCTTGGCGCCTGTGTATGTCTATAAAGTCATTGAGTAGATTTCAATGGTAATGTTTATCACCTCTACCAATTAACATGATGTAAATTTCCATGGGTTTGGGATGTTCTGTGTGATACACACACACACACACACACACACACACACAAACACACACACACATACAAATCAACAAATTAAAAATGTTTTATATTTGAAAAGACTAAATTTTAAAATTCTTTTCCTGCTGGACTGTTATTATGTGCTATACAAGTCAGTCCCTGTTATAATTTGAATATAAAAGCTCCCCCATTGGTTCATGTGTCTAAAGACTTGTTTTCTGGCCTTGTAGCACCTATTTGGGAGGTTGTAGAACCTTTAAGATGTGTAGCCTAGTTAGCAGAATTGGTTCGCTGGGAACAGGGCTTGAAGGTGATATCTACTTCTGGTTCAGATCCTACTTCTGCTTCCTGATCCACCACGATGTGAGCAAACTGTAGCCCAAGCTCTTGCCACCATGGGTGAAGCTGTCCCAGCTACCATGCTTTTCCCATCATGATACACTGTTCCTTTTGAATCATGAGCCAAAGTAAATCCTTTCTCCCTTTAGGTGCTTCTGTTAAGCATTTGGTCACAGTGACAAAAGTGATTGTACAGATGTTACCCGCTACCAAGAGCTTTGACTTGCCAGAGAAAACGTTTACAATGTTAGGTATATGATTAACCATGCTATAGGGAGATGCTCCAAATCAGGGGAGATCTGGGTGGAGTCTTGAGAGAGGAGTGGGATCCAGGTAGGCAACAGAGAGGAGGAAGGAGACCTTCAAGGAAGATGGTGAGGTAAGAGTGAAAGATCCTTCAGGTATCACTGAGTTGTCCCATATGGTAGACTGTAGTGTCCGAGGAGGGCTCTAATAAGATGTGAGGCTGAATGGGCATGATGGGGGTCAGGTCTACTGCATGTGAATGTGGACCTGAACCAAGAAGAGATCACTTCAGAACAAGGGCACCATCATATGTGCAATTTTTGAAGTCATCTGGGTAGCAGGAGAAGTTTGAAAAGAATGGAGATAAAGTTGGAGGCAGAGTGATCATTTAAGGGATTATTGAAATAATTCATGAAATAAGATGAGTGGTGTGAACTGAGCAAGTAACACGGAAGCAGAGGCAGAAGGATGAATTTAAAACAATTATGGAGGAAGGATCATTACTGCTTTAGTTGAGGGGGGAGGGATCAGGGAGAAAGAATTCCATGTTATGATCGCTGAAGAAAAGGTATGCTATGAGCTATAAAACCAACAAGGAGAGATCAGTCTGGAGCTGACTTCAAAGCCTCATCTCTACTGGCTAGCATTAATAGTGCTGGAAGGTGATATGCACGCTACCTGAAGAGGAAATTAATCATCAACCTTACCCAGCTGTGAATCTTGTGTGCTACAACAACGGGCCTGACAAGGTATGTCCACTGGTATAACAGTGGCACACGAATATTATGGGAGCAGCTAACTACTTTTTTATTGGATTTAGTCTGTTTCATAAGATGGAGTCTATACCTGATATCAATATCAGGCCTAGGAATCTGAGGCTAGACAGGTCACAGGTCATAGGAGAGAACCTTACTTGATTATTCTGCTAAATAGATATAGTAGCAAACTGACTCCTAACGACTTACAGTTATGTTGATAGATTAATGCATCTCTGAACTCTCAACAGAGAAATTTCCTTATGCAGAAGATGGTGATTAACACAGAAACCTACTATATCCAATATGCAGAGAATAAGAGACTGCAGAGTGATTATTCCTTAATTGGACACCTATGCCAAACTTCTGCCTCTAAAGGCTCAAGGATCATTGTGGAAGAGGTGACAAAAAGATGTGATGGATGACCACAAGGAAACAAAGTTTTCCAGAGAGCTGGTCAGTTAACTAACAGAAATGTGACAATATTAAGAAATTCCATATAAGCTCAAACCAGATGAAATGCCAGCATAGATGTGAGGAAGTGGGTGAGAAACCCCAACCCTACTTGAGAATTATTAGCAACTGATGGCTGCTGAGATGGAGACAGTCAGTCTCTTTTAAGTGTGATAGTTTTAGTATGTTGACCGGGCATCAGTGGATGGCTCCACACTGAATGACATTTGGGAACAAAAATTTGACTCTATAGGCCTTTATACATACACACAAACACACGTGTGTGTGTGTGTGTGTGTGTTTGTATGTATATATGTATCTATATACATATAGATATATGTACATGAAATTGAACAGAAGGTAATAAGGGGATTGTAGATGGGGGAGAGTTCTAACTATAATGAAAATATATTGTATGAAATTGGCAAAAATTCAATTAAAAAGAAAAATATGTGGCCTGTTTTAGAGTTACGAATTTGAGATGCCAATGGTATGTCCAAGTGGCAATGTTCAGCATTTTTCTGAAACTTGATTGTAGAGTCATTAGTGCATGCATGGGCATGTGCATACCTCCCCCCACACATCTGTGTGTGTGCAAAAATGAAAGCATAGTAGAAAATGTTCAGGGAAGCAGAATGTGTACATACTGCCCTTTCTTTACCCTAGAGCACAGATCTTCAACTTCCAGATCTAATTGTCATTCTCTCCTGGATAGTGGTCGTCAAATATTCTGACATTGTTATTCTGCTTTCTATAAGAACATAGAAATTTATGCCATCACTCTGTCCTTACATCTTCTGTTATTATAGCCTAATAACACTTCATAATCCATTTAATTTTTGGAAAAACTATGGACAAATCCTTTTTTCTGACAGCATAAATATATCTTAATTTGGATTTTAGCTATGCTCACACAGCAAAGTAAAATGAGGTTAAAGAAAAATCCTTTCACTATATGTTGATGCCTCTGACATGGTTTCACCAAGTGACAGTTCCTTGCCTTGTTAGCAAATGCGGAGGTGGATTGTTTTACTTTTAATTTAGTTGCTTGACTACCAGAACTAGAATCTGATATCTTTGTCATTGTGTTGGTTTCCACACAAGAGTCTATACAGTTTTCTCATGCCTGACCACTTGTGAATTGTTGTGAGTGTTTATAGAACGGGTATGTGGAAGAGTAGGGCCTTTCAGTACAAGATTTTCTAAGGCCTGAAAAAGGGTAAATATTTTTAGATTTTGAAGAAAGAGAACTCAGAGCAGCAAATAAGTGTGTCAGCATTCAGAGGGATCTGGCTGTTTTAAATTAGGGTGTTGTCAAGTGGTGTCTGTGCCTGCTTCTCCTTCATGATCCCCTTGGAGATGCTGAGAAGGAAGATGATGCTGAGAACCAATTGATGTCAAATTTCTTCTCTTCTGAAAAAAAGTGGTGCTAGCAGGTCTCCCAGTTTGAAGATGCTTCCTTGTTGAGTCAAAAATATTCCAAATAGAAGTATGTTCATCCTGGCACTAGATTTATATTTCTAAAATAGGACTCTATGGAGAAGTCACTTGTGTTTCCCAAATCTATTCGAATGGGTAGGATGTGATTCCCTAAGACTTAGATACACATGCTTATCTATGAGACATGTGCCTAATTCAGGTCACCTAGGTACTCATGTCATTTCTCTGCCTTCTTCAACTAGTAAAAACTAGACCTTGTTCTGCTTGCACAGGTAGGGATGTGGATAAAGGACAGAGCTGCTAGTGTGAACTTAACTTTGGTGATTCACCTCTGGCAAGTTTGTCTTTAGGGACATGTGCCGTCAGTCAGAGTATCAAAGTGAAGGATAGTAGACTGTGTTCAGAATGTTCTTTATTCATAGAGCGAAAATGTCATAAAAGACAAGACCTGGTCCAGCAGGTTGATTGAACTTGGGAGAGAGGGAGCTAAGTACAAGAGGGTAGGAGGAAGGCAAAAGCAGTTTCTAAGTAGAAACATAGTAGCAAAATGAGGTCTGGGCACAGACACATGAATTCATTTTGGAGTTCAGAGTGTGGTAGACACAAATTAAAAAACTATGAAAAAATGACTCAAAGTTTTGTTTATAAATGTCTGGCTTTGTTTTGTACTCAAGGAATCCACTGCGTAGGTTAAGAAAATGGCTGACTTTTTTGCAACCCAAGTAGAAGCCAATGAATCTAGAAGCAGCAGCCTAGCATTAATGACCGCATAAGTAGAAGGGAAGGTGGCAGGCAGCTTTCCAGCACTGGCATTGCCAGGGGCACTGTTGGTATTTTTGTGTAAGTTGCAGTAGCAGCAGCTAACTAGTGATCTGAAAGCTAAGCTCCGTCCCAAAGAATAACTCTGCTTTGTGAGATTATTCCAAGGAACATGCAACCGAGAAATAATTTTTTATTTTAGGTTGTGGTCCAGTGTTTTGGGTCTCTCTCTGTCTCTCTCTGTCTCTCTCTCTGTCAGGAGAAAGGAGAGAACGGACTTCTGAAAGTTGTCCTCTGATCTCTATGACCTCCACATGTGCACTACAAGCATGCATGTGCTCCTGAGTCTCTCTCTGTCTCTCTCTCTGTCACACACACACACACACACACACACACACACACACACACACGCACACCTGCAGCTTATTTGACTTTGTTGGAAGCTACATGACATCTCCAGATTCAGGATTTGAGTGTTTAGGCTGTTCTAGCACATAACAAGAACAGAATGGCCTGCTTTAGAAAGGACAATGACAAGATAAAATGTTCTAGGGGGCTAGAACATTCTTAGGGTTAGTGGAATCAGTTGACCATTGGTCCAAGGCAGGAAGAGCAACTATACTGATTAGGACAGTTAGGATACAAACACAATCTCTGGTCTAGAGTCAGAAGTACTTATTCACTCAGTGACATAGAAACAATTTAAATTTAAATGGAGTTAGTGGGCAGATATCATATTGTGTAAGTTGACTGGTATTTGCCCTATACTCTCTGTCTACCATGACATTCTAGTCCACAGGTTCTGAGAACTGAAATGATAGTCTTGCATGAGTACTGAGTCCAGTTATGCCCAGCTTAGTGGGTGAAGATTATTTTACATCATTAAGACACAGTTCTCCATTGATATCTTGTGTTTCCTGATGTCAAATGAGAGGAAAGCATTGACTGCTGATATTTCTAAAAAAATTTCAATGACATTTGTTTAATCAATAGCCTTTGTAATATAAAGACGGTAACTATCTGCATAGTGAGGTCAGGCAAGTTACAATTAAGTGATGAAGCTCAGATTTCCTGTCCAATAGCATCATACATTGTGTGTATAGATGTTACGTGGCCCTCTAAGCGCTGCCTTTTGAGAATTAGGCTCAAGGAACCAATGTAAAAGTAGAGTATTTGGCCATTGTGAATGCTATAGGCAATAAAGAATGTCTCTTCTTTGGGATCCTGAAATCCAATATCTTCTGCCAGCGGCCATTAAATTATAACAGGCTCATTCAGTCACATGTAAGCAGGTAGTCTAAGACTCATTACACATCTACTTCGAGGAAAAGAGATTTAACTTTGCTAGTGGTGATTTGAGTTTCTAGGAAGGCTTCAGAAGTGTTTTTCTCAATAGTAAATATTTATTTCTATGCCATGCAGTGTTTCAACTGGGAGATACTTTAAATTATTGTTTGCTCTCACAGGGATGAAGAGCCTCTTCATTAGGTTAATCAGGTACATTAATGAAAGTAGGTGGATTGCGTTAATGGTCTCACTGCTTTACCCTTTTGGTCAATGGGATGTTAGAAGATTAACTCAAGCAGATTGGATTTTCCTTTGTACTTCTGCCTTCATTATGGAAAGAGAATCAAGGCTACCACATGGGCTCCAGAATGACAATGAGAGACATATGCAGCACCTGTTCCCCACCATAGTCAAGTCAGTGAAAACCAGCTGGCCACACGCATGTGGCCAAACTAGACTAAAGCAGCCAATCAAAAAACTTATTGGCTAAGTAAATGCTTATAATTGTTTTAAGCCCTTAATTTTGGAATATCTTGTTACATAGCAAACACTGACTATGAACTTCCCAATTGAACACAGTAGATTTCACTCAGTTTTTCATTGTCATAGATTTGAGGCAAAAGTACTTCAAATCAGCTGCTAGAGTCTCAAACTTCACACCTTAACTCTTATATTTCTACTGTCTCTAATTTTACATGGTCAAACTAGAAGGTTGACTCTCTTTTCCTTCCTGTCTATTTCCTTCTTTCATATATTGGTTGATTTATTAAAGAATAATAGGTTCCAAATTTTAGTGACTATATGCTAGGAATGTACAGGTAAGAACTCATAAATTGATGAGGACTTGTGTGTGGGAAAAGATTGAGGTATATTTAAGTGTTAGCGATGGTGTGTCCTGACTTATTAGACTGAAAAAAGACAAATCTACTGCTCAAGAGGGATAGGAACAGGTGCTTCCCTTCAGAGCTGTGCACAGGAGTGTTGAGGGCACTGCCAAAGGTCTTCCCCAACTCTCTCACTGGTGCATTCAACCTAGGCTTTTCCAGTCTGGAAACATATTTTGACTGTCCTATGCTCTAAATTTTGCTAGGCATGAGGGCTAAAAATACTGATTAAATTCAGTCCCTTCAAAGATTTTATATGTTGGGCTTAATTCTAGAAGCTGAAAAATATCCTCATTTGCAAAACAACTATTTCTGAAAGGAGTTACACTTTAACTTAATGCCAACATTGTAATTAAAAAAATTATTTTATTTTATGTGTTTGTGTATTTTGCCTACATATGTGTAAGTGCACCACATGTGTGCTATGTCTGTGGCAATCAGAAGAGGGCATCAGATCCCCTGGAACTGAAGTTGTGGATGGTTGCTAGCTGCCTTGTGGGTGCTGGGAATTGAACCTAGGTCCTCTGCAAGAGCAGCCTGTGCTTTTAATCACTGAGCCATCTCTCTGGCCCCCAATATTTTTATTTTGTTATAATTGAACTTATCTCCCTCTCCCTCATCCTTCCTCTTGAAAGGATAAAGTCCAACCTGTGCTCCATTCTTCAAGAGCCATGCCTGGCTCCTTGGCAAGAGATCTAATATGCCCACAGGTATCTTCTGCACAACTTCAGGGCCAGGTCCTTCCAGAAGCAATGTGTTTCCCTAAGTGGTACTCAGAGGACATGCCCATCACCTAGCTCTCCTCTACTATTCACCCTCTGCTCTCTCAGTTCAATAACAGCCTCATTGAAGACCTCATATGAATGGAATTCTCACAGCATAAGCATGCTTGCAGGCTATGCCTCACTAGCTACCAAGTATGATAATTGATTAGCATAGCTATCGCATTAGTGTTGGTGTCATTCACAGACACTATATATTCCTTAATACTTGTTGGGATGATTAATGTGATCATGAAAGACATATCATGAAAACTGTAGGGATGGGGAGATATATGTGTAGCAATTGCAAACCAGAACCTCCTGTGAAAGAATTTGATTTTGCATCAGAGGCTCTAGGGGACAGAAATGTTACTCAGTAGAAAGCAAATCACAGGAATAGCTTGAGAAGCCCTTCAGAAATGCAGAGGGAATAAGGGAAAATGAGGAGCCATGAATACCAAAGGCAGAAGACAAAGGTTTTACCAGGCGATTAGAAATGCCCTTTGAAAAGTATCTGAAACAACTGTAACAGCTTGAAATAGGAAGGCTATTGAAAATATTTGAGTTTAGGAAAGATTTCACATTGAAATGACCTAAATTGTTCACTTTTATAAGTAACCTTAATAAAATGATAACTACACCTCAATATAATTAGACACAATTTTGAACTATAATTTTTTTAAGATCTTGTGAGTACCTGGGCAAGGTGAGAAAACAAATGGTGCATTTATTTAGAGGCATTAAAGTTAAGATGATGGCAGGTTTATTTTATTTTCCTGAGCAAGAAACACTAGAAGACAATAAAATAACATCTGGAACTTTGGTAGCTATAAAAGGAAGGCTTTTTAACCCGAACTTCTATATCCAACCTAGCAATTATTCAAAATATCTTCTTATAAGGAAAGGATTAATATATACTATGAAATACTCTTTTTGAAAAAGTTAATTGGAGATAGTCTCTAACTGAATAAGGAGTTTTAATGCTGACATGAGGAAATCATTATAAAAACACAGATCTTTGAACAAAGATCCATACAGAACTCCCTGCAAATGTGAATTTCCTATTTATGTTTTAAACATTTTCAAGTGATCCAAGTACCCATAACATGTAACCGTTTTTAATTTTATTGAATAAGATGAAAGGTTGGACTCAGAACTAGGAATCTAATCTGTCAGTGTCTCAACATCTACATCTTAATATATGGGGGATGTTTTCCTTCATTGCGTACATATTAAACTCTCCAACTCTCCTAGAGTGATTAAACATGAAATTCTTCATTGAAAGTGTCCATCATGTACAAGAGTCAGAAAAACAATGAGATAAGACTGTGAGGATATGCTCAGCAAGCACACAGGATAAACACGCTTGTTATTTTATTCCAAAACAATTCACTCTGTACTGACTATTCACTGGCCTTTGTTCCAAATCTGAGAAAATGATAGCAAATGAAACAGATAAGATATTTGCATTTGCAGAACTCATGCAGCAACCAATTAAACAAGCAAATTAAAGTTTATGATGATATTTAGTTTTAGAATAAGAATGAAGACTTACTTTGGTAAGATAGTAACAACAGGTGCTCCAAGAAAAAATATATTATTTTCAAATGAATCTTGAAGAATATGACATTGTTATCATTAAGATAGCTGGAGATCTTTTACACCTTTGCATTTGGCATTTGTCTGGTTATTAAACCAGTAAGAACTATAGAGAAGATGGTTTAGTTTGCATTTGTGAAAGGTCATTTTGTTTACCATAGGAGAAGAGAGCAGAGGTGGGTAAGCATGAAGAAGAAAAATCGGTTTCCAGGTGAAAGATGCTGCCATCCCCATGGTAGATCGAATGTCATGGAAAAGGGTGGTGGAGTGGAGAACACAGTGTTCTAGTCATAGAACATATGGAGTCTGAGACATGCATCTGACATTCAGGAGATGTCAAGTAAGTAGTTGAGGATATAATTTCTAAGGCCAGTGAAGTCAAAGGCACAGACATAATGTATTTGAGAACTGTAGCATATAGATGACATTTAAAACTGTGAAAATTGATGGTATCGAGGGAGAGAGAAAAATATCAGAACTTAGTTCTGAGTGTCATAGAGAACAGGGTAAAGAGCAAGGGACTGAATACACACTGTTGTTGCTTCTTAAACTCACAGGGACAGAAGGAAAAATATTTTTAGATATATATTGTACCATTCCATTAAGTTTCCCATTGCTTGCCATATTGTAGGTCAAGGCCCAGATTTTAGCAGGAACAGATACTGGAATGCAAGTTATGAGACTGGAACTTTTAAGCTTTCCGAATAAGAAAGCATCAGCTGTTCTCTGGGATAGCCACAGCCTTGACCACAGCCAATTCCACTTTGCTCTAACCTTATTCTGCCACCTCCATGTTTATGGCTGATGAGCAGAGCACCAAATCCACTTCTCATGTGAACATGGAACTAAGATCTAAGACCTGAAGCTGCAGGAATCTAAGGAGATGATTTACTCGTAGGACATTCTATGCCAGCATTCTTGGTTGGAAAAGCATTAGACCCATTTGTGATATGATCAGGTTTCTGGGTCTAAGACTTCTGGATAGCTAAAGCCCTGGGATGTGACAATATGATAGGTTTCCATGGAGCTTTGCTGAAGTCTTGCAGTAATCTTGAACGTGTTAATTAATAATAGTCCAATACTTTCTGATTTCAAAAGATGGTGCCTATGTACCATACTCTGCCATAGCTATAGTCTCACCCTGGCAACTGGAGCAGTGGTGCTTTCCTGTGAGTTGGCATTGTGGTCACCTCCAGTGTGCCAGCTGTGGTCCCCTCTTGTGAGCTGCAGACATGGTCCCCTCTCATGAACTGGATCTGTGGTCCTGTCCTGGGAGTTGTAGTGGTGTCCTCCCATCCATGAGCCACAGTCGTGGTCTCCTCCTGTGAACTTGAGTTGTGGTCCCCTCTTGTGAGCCTGAGCTGTGATACCATCCTGGGAGTTGAAGAGGTGTTCCCTCATCCAGAGCCAGAGTTGTGTTCCCCTCCCATGAAGTAGAGTTGGGGGTCCCCTCTTGTTAGCTGGAACTATGGATCATTCACGTAAACCTGGAGCTGTGGTTCCCTCACATGAGCCTGAAGTTTGGACCCCTATCATGAGCCACAGTTCCACATTCCTCTGGAGGTAGGCTGATGGTAAGCAGAATCAAGCATGGAGGACTTCCTGGTGTTGGGCAGCATTTTCAGTCTTCTCTGAGTAACTGCATTCCCCACAGCCCCCTCCCCTGAGGTCCTAGGATATGCATGGCAGAGGCTTTGCCTCTTATTCTGGGGACAGGGGGGAATCTGTTATTTGCAGATTCTGGTCTTAGGAGGACTGATTCTCTGGAATGGACCTACCACCTCCCCTGAGGCCCAGCTGTGGTCCTCACTCCACTTGTGGTCCTGGATATCCAGGCCTTGATGTTGGACTGCTCCTATTACCAGGCATCAAGAGATTTTCCATTGATTTTCTATTACTCTTCTACAGTCCCAGTATGCCTTCACCTATGCCCTAATTGAACTTCTAAAGATAAAAAGCAGTCTGGGAAGTTAAAAAGAAATTGAAAGTATTATAATAACTAAACTGATATAATCATCAAACTAAAATATTTAATTATATCTTAGAATATAATTTTGAAATTCTGTATGTCTACTATAATTTTGAATATTGTTTACTGACAAAACTATACTATCAAACCTTAACAATGATGTGAAATTTGTCACTGTCCTGTAATGTGAGTCTGCCATTCACTCCCTTTCCAAATTCTCCAGGCTATCCAAAGCCTTTCAATATAATCATGTTACTTCTTAAAGAAAACAATGCTAATAAAATATTTTAAAATAAAAACCATGTTATTGTAATCCTGAGAGCTGTGAAATTAGTCAATGTACCACTTCCAGAAATATGGGAGGGTAGTTAGTAATGCTAAATTGTGTACCCCCAGGAGTCAGGTTATTTTTAGCTGAGGCATGGAGGGAGGTACATTTTTAGTAACAGCTAAGAGGGACATTTGTCCATTGTTAACAGTATAATCAAATCAACAATATGTGCTGCTATAGTCCAGGGTTTGAAAAATGCTAACAAATAGATGGTCTTATTCTCAGTCCTCCATTGACTCTTGAAGGAAAGAAGTGTCGTCCTGCATGGTTTGTTCAGTGTCTGTTCTAATATTCATTGTTGATAAGTTCATTGGTAAAGTACGAAGTTATATAACTCACTGGTGTTTCCTAAAAGGCACAAGAAGTAAGCAAAAGCATCAGGATATACAACGTGGCTGCAATTTTCCCCCAGTATATCCAGTACCAAATATTGGGTCCAGCTCTGTGACAGATAAGCTGAAAAGGTCACCACTGGTAAGAAACAAACTAATGAACTCAAAATGTTCCAGGTGACAATTATTCTGTAGGTATTCAAATTCAATTATTATGTATTCATGTTTGTTATGGTAGACATCATGTACCCATCTATTTCTTATGATTTCAGATGTTTTCTTTGAAATGGGAGAATGATTTCTCTTTCTCTTGGAAGTTTCCTTGCTATCTCTCCCACAATTGGGACCAACCATTTATTAGGGACTCTAGGGAACCTCATTACTCCTATACAGAACTAAACCCAGGGTTCTGTTAGTTGAAAATGTGTGCATTCACACTCGGGATAAGCAAGGTGTCATAGTTTCAGCTCCTGGAGAGCACACAGCATGGGGTTGGAAAGCTCAGCAGCATGTGGGGCACTGTGAAAAAATGTGGGTTCCCTGAGACATAACTGACAATAACTAACCAGGGAAAAGCAGCGCATCTAGACTATAGGCGTGTCTTTCCAGTTCTTGGGTCAGGATGTAGGCAGGACTTTTCAACCTCTTGAGAGAACTGGGACAGTCACAGTGTTACCTTTACCTGTGTAGTCTAACTAGAAATTGGCTTCAAAGTAAGACTGAAAAATATTATTTTAGACATCACACTCTTAGAGAAGAGCTGAGAATTGAAGCAAAGGAAGAAAGTTCAATGAATAATGTCTGGGACAATCTACCAAACTGGATTCTTATTATCCCCAAATATCCTTTAATCCATATTTAACTTTGCAAGAATGGTATGAGCATCATGTTCTCACAGAATAGCTGCATGGATATAGTCTATGTGTACAAAGTTTTTCATTGTTTCTCAAAAAAATGGCAGAAATAAAGTTTACCTATACGTGTGTGAGGAATATTCCTTGGAACAAAATTCCCATTGATATTCTTCATTGTAAAGACTAAGTTAATAATGGCTATAGAGATAACAAAAATAACAGGAAGAGAGTCATGAAAAGATTTCAAATGGTCTCTGGTCACATTCTATTGGCCAGAACTACTTGCAACCATCTAGGACAGAACTTGGATACAATACCTGAAAGAATGTTCCCAGAAGAGAAATAAAAACTACCTGATAGCAACACTCCTTCTGTCACATGAAGATGGAGAACATTGCAAGATAAGGACTTCTAATTAAATATGTATATATTTTACTAACTCCAATGTGTTCTCTTAAATGACAATAAAGGAATTAAACAAGTATAAGTTGACAAAGGTGGGGAAAATTGGGGGAGACAATGTGAAAAACAGCGAATGAGAGATGTCAACAAGACTTGGAACATGAAGATCAGATGAATTAGCTAGAGAAATGGTGAATATTTAAAAGCGAGATGAAAGAATGGATGTCATAGCCCATTCCTGCAAAAAGCCTCAGGTATTAATGGGAAATGGGCCTTGGTTAGTTATAGTCAGAATAGTAATGTGTATCAGACAAGCATAAAACTTCAGTGACATATACTAACCTTTCTCTTTTCACACTTATGATGGATCATAAGTGTGATGGATCACACTTAGCTGGATCACTTGTGTGACATGGCTCACCTGGGAGCTGTTGTCAAAGCTAAGATCATGTCCCTATATGTCTCATCTTCTAGATGATGAGGTGCACTAACCTAGTCCTGTCCTTCTCATGAAGGCAGAGGCTCAGGAGGACAAGTGAAGATGTTAGGACTAGACTCAGAACTGGCACACTCCCTCATACTCATTCTGCTGGACAAAGTGAATCGTATGGCCAGTCCTAAATTCTAAGGGAAAAGAATCCCACTCTTTAGTAAATGAATCTACAAAAATCACATGGCAAGGGTCCTTGGTAAGGGGAAGGGTAAAGAATTAGTTCTATCAATATAATCTATATGTCTTTGAATTCTTGGGTTGATGTTTAAAAATATCATAGGTTGTATAGCTTATAAGGAACACAAATTCACTGTTCATAGTTCTGGGGGCTGGGGAGTCTAAGATCAAGTAACTGGCATATTCTGTTTAGTAAGTGCCTTCTTCCTGGCTCAGAGATGATGATTTCTTGCAACATTCTCACAGGATGAAAATAACAAATGAACTTGAGGTTTCTTTTATAAAGTCAGGAAGAGATCTCATGATCTACTCACTTCCAACGTCCAAATAGCACTAGACTGAAGATTATATTTTAGTATGTAAATCATGGGAAAACACAATTGTTTCATCTACAACACTACCCAGTGAGACTGAGATGGTGATTGGAAAATGAAAGGCCTACTTGACATCTGTCTTATAAAGAGCAGTTAGGGCTTCAGGTTTCTCTCTCCAATCCTAAGCAGAGCAAAGCATTGCAGAGGGTGAGGCAATTGTTAAGGGGGGGGGGGTAAAATCTACATTCTGTAGAGTCAACACCAGCCTCCACTTCCCATTTATCTCTCAGAATATTAGCTAGTCTGGAGAAGAAATAGCCTTTCATGGGAAGAAAAATTCTGCAAATAACCTCATCCCCCTTTAAAGTCGAGGAAACAGAGATAAATCATTGTCCTAAATTTTTGGTCCCTTGGATTCCAGGAATTATAAAACAGCCCTCATACACATACATAAAGACAATTTTCCCATGATGAGAAAACCAGCATCGTAGGGCAGAAGTCATTATCTTGTGGGAACTACATCCTGAATGCACTATGTCAGAAACAGAGGAACACACCTGTGCTTTTCTACAATCTCAGAATTTATTGAAGAACAATAAATTCACAAGTAATGGTGGTTTCGCTGGCAGTAAATAGTCAGATAATCCACTTTCTTTGATAACCCTGACCACGACAAACACAAATTCTTTTATTCCAATCTTAATTACTCTCAGATTGCACATCACACAGCAAGTCTATATCTATCTATCTATCTATCTATCTATCATCTATCTATCTACATCTATCTATCATCTATCATCTATCATTTCTCTATCATCTATCTATCATCTATCTATCTATCTATCAATCATCTATCTTCTATCATCTATCTAGCTATCTATCATCTATCTATCGTCTATCATCTCTATAATCTATCTATCTATCTATTTATCTATCATCTATCTATCTATATTTATCTATCATTTATCTATCTATCTCTTTATCATTTACTTATTTATCACATATCTATCTACATCTATTTATCATCTATCTCTCAGTCTATCATCTATCTATCTATCTATCTATCTATCATTTATCTATCTATCTCTTTATCATTTACTTATTTATCACATATCTATCTACATCTATTTATCATCTATCTCTCAGTCTATCATCTATCTATCTATCTATCTAGCACCTGCATTTTCTCTTTATCTATCTATCTATCTATCATCTATCTATCTATCTATCTATCTATCTATCTATCTATCTATCTTCTATATATCTATTTACCTATCATCTATCATCTATCTATCATTTATCAATCTATCATCAATCTATCTACATCTATTTGTCATCTATCTCTCTGTCTATCATCTATCTATCTATCTGTCTATCTATCTCCTATCATCTATCTGTACCCTATCAATCATCTATCATCTATCACCTATCTATCATCTATATCATCTATCAATCATCTATCATCTATCATCTATCTATGTATGTATCTATCTATCATCTATCTATCATCTATCTATCTATCTATCTATCTATCATCTATCTTCTGTCTATAATCTATCTAGCTATCTATCATCTCTATAATCTATCTATCATCTATCTGTCATCTATCTATCCATCTATCTATCTGTCATCTATCTATCTATCCATCTATCTATCTATCATCTATCTATGTATGTATCTATCTATCATCTATCTACTATCTATCTATCTATCTATCTATCTATCATCTATCTATATATATCTATCAACTATCTATCTATCATCTATCTCTTTATCATTTATCTATCTATCATCTATCTACATCTATTTATCATCTATCTCTCTGTCTATCATCTATCTCTCTATCTATCTATCATCTATCTATCTATCTCTTTACCTATCACCTATCATCTATCTATCATCTATCTATCTACATCTATCTGTCATCCATCTGTCTATCATCTATCATCTATCTATCTATCATCTATCTATCTATCTATCTATCTATCTATCTATCTATTGATTGATCTTTCTATGTATTATTTATCATCTATCTATCATCTATCATCTATCATCTATCTATCTATCTCCTATCATCTATCTATATCTATCATCTATCTATCATCTATCTATCTATGTATCTATCATCTATTTATCTCCTATCATCTATCTATATCTATCTTTCTATGCATTACTTATCATCTATCTATCTATCATTCTATCTATCTTTCTATGTATTATTTATCATCTATCTATCATCTATCATCTATCATCTATCTATCTATCTATCTATCTATCTATCTATCTATCTATCTATCTATCTATCTATCTATCTATCTATCTATCTATCTATCTATCTATCTATCTATCTATCTATCTATCTATCTATCTATCTATCTATCTATCTATCTATCATCTATCTATCATCTGTCATCTATCTACCTATCCATGCTTTTCTCAATTACTTGTCTCCTTAATTGGTATATTGGGGATGGGTGGCCAAGCCTAGCATTTGGGGCTTCCACAACCAGATAATATCAGCTCATGATATTATAGAGATGAGGATGAAAATGAGGTACTAAATGGAGGATATGGACTTGATAAATATACTTTTATTTATGTATATTGTGTTTACCTGTTTGTCTACACATATACTACGTGTGTACAGGTGACCACAGAAGTCAGAAGAGAGTGTCTGGTCCAGTGAAACTGGAGTTACAGGTGGTTGTGAGCTTATTATGTGGGTTCTGGGAACTAAATGTGGTCCTCTGTAAGATTAACTGCTGAGTCATCACTACAGTCCCTAGGGGCTCAGTAATGAAGAGCATTGGCTACTCTTGCAGAGGACCCAGTGTTCGGTTCCTGCACCCACAAGAAGGCTAACAATCATCTGTGATTCCAATTCTAGGGGACCCAATGCCCTCTACTGGCCTCTGTAGGCATTTTATGCATATGGTGCACTTACATACATGTAGGCAAAACACTCATACACATAAAATTAAAATAAAAAATTAAAAAAATTTTTTTAGACATAATTTTTTGTAGGAGAGATAAGGCACAAGGAAAAACTCAAGCCTTTGGAAAATACAAGACTCTGATATCAACTAAAACACAGATAATTGTAGGAACATCATGAGCTCCATAACTTGCTTAGGAATTATGAGGATTTTGTTTCTGTTACTTTGCAACATCATGGATGATTGTATTAGTTACTTTTCTGTTGCTGTGATTAAACATCATGACCAAGGCAACTTATAGGGGAAAGAGTACATTTTGGCTTATCTTTCAATAAGTATGAGAGCATCTTTCAGAGAGGGACGCCAAGTACCAGCAGACATGGCAGCTGAAGTCAAAACCTGAGAGGTCACATCTCCATGCAACATCATGGATGATTGTATTAGTTACTTTTCTGTTGCTGTGATTAAACATCATGACCAAGGCAACTTATAGAGGAAAGAGTACATTTTGGCTTATCTTTCAATAAGTATGAGAGCATCTTTCAGAGAGGGACGCCAAGTACCAGCAGACATGGCAGCTGAAGTCAAAACCTGAGAGGTCACAAGAGAGAGAGAGAGAGAGAGAGAGAGAGAGAGAGAGAGGAGAGAGAGGAAGTGGGGCAGGACTATGAATTCTTGAAGCCAACCTACAATGACATGCTTCTTCCAACAAGGCCATGCCTCCTAAATTTCTGCAAACAGTGCCACAAAGTGGGGACCAAGTATTCAAATACATAAACCTATTGAGAAGATTTCTCATTCAAACCGCAGAGATATACAAATTTTAAATAATAAGGATACTTTAATTTCAAATCTGGAGGAAAGTGTTGTCTATCCATTGATTCATTAGTTGGGTCGTTATTTAGTTGATCAGTTTTTTTTTTTTTTCAGGTGATGGCTATTCTTGGAGGGAAGGTAGACTGCCAAAGAGATGGTACTTAAACTAAGTTGACATAATTAAAATACTTTATTTGGGGGGAGAATGATTTAACCTTGGGGTGTGAATGGATAGTTTAACAGAATCCTGAAAAAAAAATCATCCCATCTCTTCCCTCCTCTCTGCACAGTGCCCTTTCCTGACTACATCACAGTTGTCTCAGCCTGCCTCTCACCGCTTCACATGTTTTGTCTCTCACTCCCTCAGGCTATTTTCAGTTTACCCCTCCCACTGCCTGATCTATTTTCATGTAAAGAACATGATTTCTGAGAGTCTTGCTTTATCTTTTCTGGTTCCCCTGTGGACTGGCCTGAATGCACGTTGTCAGGCAATTACTTTACACCAACTGCAAGGAATGAAATAAGCACTAATAGAGTATTCTCTTTCAGGACACAGGAGAAAAATACAAGTAAACCGAATGCATTGTTCCAGCTTTGTAGGATTCAGCCAGGACCCCAGATTAACTCTGACTCTTTGGTGCCCACTCTAGGTCTACAATAAGATTGTCATGGATTAGAAATTCTGCTTGTGGCCAGTTGAATACCTTTAGGGGACCTCACTAAGATCAGATGTCCTTATTTGAATATGGAACAGTAATACTCACCTCACTAAATTCAAGGCTAGAAAAACAGCTTCTACAGAGAGAAGAGGATTCCAGAAAATAGATATTTTCATTCCTTTCTTCCTGCTTAGGCTTGCTACGTCTTCTGTTCCAGTTTATTTTCTTAACTAGAAAACTATAATGCTGCTGTCACAACATGAAGACATCTCCGCAGCTATATCTAGGCTAAGCTCAGACACAAGCAGAGACAGAAATCAACGATCTTAGCTACTGGGAAATGACAGCTGAGAGCTGCTCTCTTACAGAAAGATTTGTCAATTAAAATGAACAAAATATAACCACCTGCTTATCTCTTACACCTCCATGAATGATCTTAGTCATTTATTCTGACCCAGGTACTATGATAGGTATTTTTTATGCTCAACCTTGTTTAAGCCTTAAGCAACCTGGTGAGATATTATCATTCCCATATCACAGAGAAGAAAAATGAAACGAAGAGAGTTTGTTCAAGGTCAAATTACTGGTAAGTTTTAGAGACAAGATTTGAAGCTAAAAGAAATTTGGACTCTATGTAAGCCCTGAGGCTGATTTACTTGCTTTAATTTTGCTGTCATTTCCTGTCCTTGTTGCAAGTAGGGATACCATAAGAAATAGAGTTTGAAATTAGAAGCACTAATTAATCCAAAACATTGATATCATTTTGCTTCTTAGCCTTGTTCTCTTTGAAAAGGCTTTTCCTTCCCTTTGTTTCTTATTGTTACCTTCCTCTTAGTAACTTGCAATTCATACAAAAGAATCAGAGTAATTCATTTTCTTATCAAGATGATAATAGAATAAAACTAGAAATCAATAGCAACAGAAACTACACAAATACTTGGAGACTGAACAATATACATTTGAATTAATAGTGGATCATTGAATAAATGAGGGCGGAAATTTAAAAAATTCCTAGAATCAAATAAAAATGAAACCCCAACTCATCAGAACCTTTGGGATACAGTTAAGGCGGTTCTAAGAGGACAGTCTATTGCTGTGAGTGCTTACATTAGAAATTCAGACACATCTCAAGAAAATAGCCAATGATACAACTCAAGGTTTTAGAAAAATAAGAACAGGCCAAGTTCGAAAACAGCAGATGGAAAGAAATAATAACGCTGTGCTGGAAATGAATGAAATGGAGACTAGAAGCATAGTATAGAGCCAACTAAATAGTTCTTTGAGAAAATAAACAAGATTGATAAACACCTAGTCAATCTAATCAAGAAAAAGAGAAAAGAATAAAATTAGAGATGAAAAATAAAGATGTTACCGTAGAGTCCAATGAAATCCAGAGGACTGATAGAGAATACTTTGAAAATTTATATTCCAAAATCTGTAAAATCTTGAAGAAATCGATAAACTTCTAGAAACACAAGGCCCACCAAAGTTAAGAGGATAAAAACAGTTTAATCAGACCATAAAAAAAAAAAATATTCAAGAAGTGGGCTAAGGAGATGGCTCAATAGGTAAAGCACTTGTCATATACGGGCAAGGAGTAGTTTGGATCCTCATCAACCATGTAAATGCCAGGTGGGTGTGGCAGCCCACCTACAATTCCAGCACTCTGAAGGCAGAGAGAATGGATCTCTCCAAAGCATGCCAGCAAGTTAGACTAACCACACTGGAGAACTTTGGGTACAATTAAGAGACCCTGCCTCAGTTAAAAAGGTAGAGAGCAATTAAGGAATACTTTTAGTGTCAACCTTGGACCTCCACATTCACATGCACATACAGGCATTTGCACCCACACACAGAAACACAAACATAAAAAGCAAATAGTCTCCCAACAAAGAAAAGCCCAAGATTGGATGAAATCACTGCTGAGTTCTGTCATACATTTAAAGAAGCACTAACACCATTTTTCTTCAAATTATTGCATAAAATAGGAAAGGACCATTGCCAAATTCATCCTTTGAAGTCACCAGGATAAGAGTACAGAACGAAATGAGAGAGCCAGACATGGTGGTGCATTCCTTTAATCCTAGCACTCAGGAGGAGGAAACAGGCAAATCTCCCTGAGATTAAGGTCAGCCAGGTCTGCATAGAGAGTTCTAGGCCAGTTGTGGCTAGGCCCTGTTTCAAAAACCAGATACAAAAAGAGGGGAGAGACAGACATAGATACACACACACACACACACATACACACACACACACACACACATACACACACACACACACACACATACACACACACACACACACACATACACACACACACACACACACATACACACACACACACACACACACACACACACACACACAGAGGCATAGAGACAGAGACAAAGAGACTAGAACAATATCTCTAAAGAACATAGGCACAAAATTTCTCAAAAACTATTTGCAAACTGAATTCAAGAATACACTAAGTGTAAGAACATGATACACCATGAATGAGTTAGTTTCATTCCAGTGACACAGGGATTCTTTAACATAAGTAACTCAATAAATGTAATATACTACATAAATGTGCTTCAAGACAGATAGTACATGATTTCTTCATAAGTACAGAAAAGTCTTTGACAAAGCTCAAAATCCCTTCTTTATAAAAACCCTGAAGGAATTAAGAACAGAAGGTACATTTCTCAACACAGTAAAGGCTATCTATAATACATCTATAGTAAGCATTATGCTAAATGAGAGAGTTCTAAAAGCATTTTCTGTAAAATCAAGAATGGAACAAGGGTACTCAGTCTTCATGCTCCTCTTCAGTATAGTGCTCAAAGTCTTAGCTAGAGCAACAAGAGAAACAATTAAAAGAATGGAAATAGGAAGGGCAGAAGCCTAATTATCCCTATTGGCAGATGATGTGATCTTATGTTTAAAGGACCTAAAAATTTGTACTTGTTACTTTTCTCATTGTTTCAAAAAATGCTTGACAAAAGTAATTTAAGAAGGAAGGATTTGCTTTGCTCTTGATTTGAGGGATACCGTCCATCTTGGCGGGAGGGCGTGGTGACAAGATGAGGTGGCTGGCACATTGCATCCATAGTCAGGAAACCTAGGGAGCTGAATACTGGAGCTCTATTTGCTTTCTCTTTATTTACATTTTATTCAATTCAGGACCCAGCCCATGGGATGGAACTGATCACACTGGGGGTGGGGAGCTTAAATTAATCTTTTCTGTAAATCCCCTCAAAGACATGTTCAGAGGTGCATCTACTAGGTGATTAAAAACCAAGTCCAGCTGACAAGGAAGTCCATCCTTTGTCAACTTGACAAACTCTAACATTCCACTCTTTATCATCTTCAAAGGCTTGTGGCTATCTCACAATGCAAAATGCATTTAGTCCAACATCAAAAGTTCCTGTACTCTTAACAGCTCTAATAGTGTTCAAAAGCCCAGTCAAAACTGCATTCTGAGATGCAAGACGAACATTTAGCTAAGCCCCTGTAAAATAAAACTGGGTTTTCAATATACAATGGCACCAAGTCAACATTTCCATTCCAAAAGGGAGGAATAGGAAGCATAAGAAGGAAATATCAGATCAAAGCCTAAATGCCCCAGGACCAAAACTGAACTCTGTAGCTCCACATTCAACATCAGGGATCATAAAAGTATCATTTAGGCTTCAATAGCCCTGAGTAACCCCAAATTCTGCTACACATGTAGCCCACTCAGCAACTGTGACTTTCCTTGTCAGATGCTCCACTGGCCTGAAATTTCCAACATCCTGGGTCTCTATTGCAGCTTAGATTCACTTTCACAGATTCACACATTGAATATCAACCATGCCTCATATTGCCTGCCATTGGTTTTCTGTACTCTTACTTCAAGCCTCCATGACCCTGTCCCTCTTGCATTTTTTGCATGCCTACAAAGACCAGCACCGTGTGGAAAACAGTGCCAAATTCTGCTTTGAGTTCAAGATATAATATGGCCCCCTTGTACCACAGCATATTTGTTCTGTGTGCCTTGGTTGCTGAAGCTTGGAAATCACTTTCCAAGCAGGTTGTTTTCAATCAAGAAACCACCTCAGCATCATTCTCAGTTCGCGATCTCCCCTTTTTTTCCTCCCTCCCTCCCTCCCTCCCTTCCTTCCTTCTTTTCTTTTTTCTTTCAGGGTCTCCCTAGTCCCAGCCTACCTAGAAGTCACTATGTGGACCAAGCAGTCCTCTATCTTGTAAAGATCTGCCTGTCTCTGCTTCCCAAGGGCTGGGAACCACACCCGTCATAGGATCTCCCCTTTCAAATGAATGATCTGTTTCAAAAGTTAGAGCCTTTGCTACGTAGGATCTTATTCTCAAGGCAATTTTCTTGCTGTTCCAGTGAAGAGCATCAGGTTTCTCTACGATGATATTTGTGTCTTTAACAATTATAGCCATTTTGTCTAAACTTGCCTTATCTTCAACCTTAACCAGATTCAAGCTCTTTTTCTCACTAAACTGCACATTTCATTCTGAAATTTTTGCTGGGATCATATTCTTTTCCTCGCTAAAATGCAAAATTTTCACATCTTTCTGTTTTATTTTTTTGCTCTCTCTCACTATAAATCTGTGTAAATGCAAAAGCAACAACGATGTCACAGCATTGATATTATGCCTTGAAATATTTTCTGCCCAAACAACTTAGCCTATTATTTTCTAACTCAGCCTCAGTCACGTTATTCAGGATGGGCTGACATGGGCCGAAGGCAGCCTGATTTTTTTTTTCCCAAAATGTAACAAAAATGGCCTCTAGTCCAAATCCCAGTGACACCAGTGTTCTCTAATATGTCATGAGCACTGCCTCCACTGTTTGTATTTCTATTGACATTCAGGCCTTCTGAACTCCCATAAGAACTGTCCATTAAGCTCTGCTTACAGTATTCTTGGTGCTGGGCTTCTTGACCCAGTAGGCCAAACTCTTTGAAATTCCTCCCACAAAGCCTACAAACCACATTTTCAGATAATCACAAAAGTAATCCCACTTTCTGGTGAAAGAGCCCATGAGAAAATTATTAGATCAGACACACACTTTAAGCAAAGGAGCAGGGTACAAAGTCAACATAGCTTGAAAGTCAATAGCTTTTCTATGTACCAATAATGAACTTACTGAGAAAGAAATCAAGAAAAAGGAACCTCAGTCACAATCACTTTAAACATTAAAAAAAGCAAAATAGCTAAGAATAAACCTAACTAAGGAGGTGAAAGACCTCTACAATGAAAACCTTAAGATGCTGAAGCTGAAGAAGGCACTAGAAGACAGGAAGACCTCTGTGTCCATGGATTGGAGGAATCAACAATGTGAAAATGACTATATAACCGAAGTCAATCTACAGATTCCATGCCATCATCAAAATTCCAGTGTCATTCTTCACAAAACCAGAAAAAACAATCCCGAAGTCCTTATGGAAGCAGGAAAGATTTGTTTGCTAAAACAAAGCACAATTCTAAGGGTATCAGCATATTGAATTTCAAACTATACTACAGGGCCATAGTAACAAGAACATAGAACAAAAGCATCATGGTACCGGCACAAAAAAGACAAACAGGTCAGTACTCAAATAAGCCCATACAGCTATAGTCATCTAGTAAGTCTTTTTATTAACAACTATATACATTGGAAAAAAGACAACCTTTTCAACAAATGCTGCTGAGAAAACTCAATATCCATGGCTAAAAGAATAAACTAGATTCATATCTCTTTCACTGAATGAAAAAGTCAATCCAAAACTGATCAAAGACCTAAATGTAAAGGCCTGAAACTCCTAAAAGAAAGCAGTGAAAATACTACAAGATACAGACATAACTAAGAACGTTCTGAAAAACACCCCAGTGTCATAGGAAATACACCCAGGAACTGACGAACAGGACAGCAAGAAAGTGAAGATCTTCTGTATAACAAAGGTAACTATTGTGAACATGAAGAGACAGCCTGGGGAGTGGGAGAAAAATTTTTGCCAACTATACAGAAGACAGCAGAACAATATCTAGAATTTACAAAGAACTACAAAATCCAAATACCTCCAAAACCATCCAAGCAGAGTTTTAGTTGATGAACTGAATAGATATTTCTCAGCGAGAGAAATACAAATGTCTAATAAATACTGGAGAATTGTTCTACATCCCTGCCCATCAAGGGAATACAAAATTAAAATTTCTTTGAAATTCCATTCACCCATTCAGAATGGCTACCATAAAGAAAACAAACAACAACAAATACTGGTGAGGAGGAGGTAAAAGAAGATCTTTACATACCACCAGTAAGAATGTAAACTAGTGCAGCCACCATGACACTCAGTATGAAGGTTCCTCAGAAAACTGAAAAAGGATTCTGTATGAGCCAGCTAATCTACTCCTAGATATACACCTAAAGGACTCTAAGTCAGCATGCCACAGAGATATTTGTATATCCATGTTCATTTCTGCACTATTCACAATAGCCAAGATATGTAAGCAGACTAGATGCCTAACAAATAAATGATAAACAAAAATGTATATTAAATATGTAATGGAATTTTATTCAGCTGTAAAGTGAAATTATGACAATCACAGGAAGAAATGGAACTGGAGATCATAGTGTTAAGTGAAATAAACCAGACTCAGGAAGACAAACAATGTATTCTTTCATATGTAAAACCTGGATTTAAGTCTATAACTTAAATCTATCACCTATGTGTGTGTGTATGTACGTATGTACATACGTATGTATGTATGTATGTATGTATGTATGTATGTATGTATGTGTCTATCTTTGGATCTATCCATCCATCATCTATTTGTAGGTAGGGAAAGTAGAGCAAGGACCATAAGGAGGAATGAAAGGTCTAAAGGAAAAGGATACGGGGGACACAGAGTAATAGAGGATATGCAACATGAGAACAGAAGGGGAAACTGGTGGGGAAGGAGAAGGGGAGGGATGGTCGAAGACAGTGGGGATGTGAAAAAAAATTAGAACGAACATGTCACAGAGAAGCCCATTTCTTTATATGCTAACCAAAAATTCATAAAATACTTAAAAAGAAATATAATTCAGTGAATTTGGATTTGGGGGTTTAGCAAGGGACCCATTCATTGACTGGTTCATAATTTTTATTCTCATCAGTCTACTGTGAGCTGGAATATGTACAAGACACTGAAGACAGATGTTTATGAGGTGACAATCTTGAGTGGAGATGGGAATTCAAATACACTGTGACTGGGTCTTGTGGGAGGGATGCATTGAGGAATACTCTTTGAGAATAGATGTATCTGGTAGGAGGTTTTAGCTTCAAGTATCAGAAAATCCAACTTAAGCTCCTTTAAATGATCAGGAAATGAATTATCTCACAAAATAAAATGACTAAATCCTAGTAAGCAGAAGTTGCACTATAGCCCAAGCTCCAGTTCATTTCACTGCTATTCTCTCAACTGTCCCTTTTATGGCCTAAATTTGACTTCATCTTCCCTGGTGGATGCAAGATAATGACCAGTAGCATGTGAGGCAGTGGGCTTCCTTTTTTCTAATAGGAGGGAGGGAGAGGGAGGGAGGGAGGGAGAGAGAGAGAGAGAGAGAGAGAGAGAGAGAGAGAGAGAGAGAGAAATTCCTCTGTTGAAATTGGGAAGGATATTTCTTCCCTTTCATCAGCTCAGGTCCCATGTCCAGTCAAAGAACAGATGATTGCAGTGGGCTTTGACTAAAGATAATCTATCCCCTGAAATAAACACCCCTTGAATCACATGCCTGCATGGTGCGGGAGGTAGCACAATTAGAGAAGAGATTAAATTCTGTGCCAGAAACCAACAATGTCCATAGCAGCAGGATGCAGAAGAGAGGGGTGTTGATGGATGGATAAGAGATCACTAGACAAAGAAGTGTCCAAAGTGAGCTTCCAGGGAAGTAAAGAGCTTTTGTCTTTGCCCAAGGATTGACTCACTTGACACCTGTGAGGTTTACTCCATGAGCACAGAGTAGAAAAAGACAAAAGGATTTAAAGAGGCGGAGGCAGCCTTGGACATATTGAGGCCACTATCTTATAAGGAACACCTTTTCATATCACAGCCAATAGGAACAAATGGCAGTTCTTATTTAATCTCATGTGAAGTTACCTCAGAATAACTAGACATGTAAACTGGAATAAGAATGAGGAGGATGGCCACAAGATGAGGGCTCAAGTGAAGGACATGAAGCCTTGGCTAACTCAAGCTGGGTGTAGGTGCCAAGTGTGAGCAATAGAAGGGCCCACATTTATGTAGCTGCATTTTCTTTTGACATCCTTCGTCAAGGTCACTGAAACCCAGGAATAAAGCAGCTGGGATGAGTGGGCGAAGCAGAGCAGCAACAGCGAGAGTCAGGCTGTGCCGTGGAACATCAGCCAGAAGGCCGGGACTCAGGGGGACTGAGGGGAGAAGAGGAGCACATTCCTTACTTCCAGGCTTGTCTGAATCCACAGACTTGACTTGTACAGAGGTTTGAGACTAATGATTTGAGTCCAGAATCTCAAGGAGAGATGGAGCCTTGGCACCCACTCAGTGGAGCATGGGGTCCTGTTCCCGGCTCATAGCTAGTTCTTTCTCCTCCAAGGAGACCCTGGCAGATGCCTGATATTCCTAAAGGCTGTTTCTGTACTTGTTGATATTCAGAATATGTCTAATTAGAACATTTCTTAGGCCAAACTCCATGCCAGTGGGTAACAGAGGAGAAGCTATTCATCACGCTTGGCTCATGGTGTGGAAATGCAAAGACTAGGTTGTGTTTTCCTTGGTAGTCTTTTATTGGAGAATTTCAATTCTTTTGGATCTTATTTTCTCCACTCCAGCAGATCACTAAGGAATTCTCTAGGGTGGGAATCTATGAGGTGGAGTGGCAGCACTGCCCTCCCATACCACAGCATAAGGTAGGGATGCTCTGCTTTCCTCTAATTCCTCCTCTCCAATAGGTCATTCCTACCAACATCAAAACATGCTGTGGCACATTGCACAATAAAAACAACAAAAATAAAGATCTCTCTGACCTCCTGTGCTCCTCAGTTACCGCTCCATTTCTCATTTTCATAGTGAGTGGCTGAAGCTGTTTCCATTCTCTCCTTAGTCCTCCACGCTCACACTGTTATATTGAAGCATCAACACCTGGCAAATCCAATGCTCCTTCCTCAATCCTCAGTACTCAGTTTCTCAGAGCATTTGATATGTTTGATCAGTCTTCCTTTTTTGAAATTCTTTTCTTCACATATTTTCCCAGGCATTTGCTTACGTAATTGGATGCTTCTTGATCCCCTAGGCTATGGACCTCCTTTAACTGCCTTGTAATGTTGAACTATCCCAGATCTTGCTCCTTGAGCCTCTTTCTTTCTCATCTAGTTCCACAGCTTTACAAATCATTCTTATTCTGAGGGCTCAAGATTGTTCCCTGGAAGGCCTAGGCATCATCCTTGTGTATCCAGGCACCTACAAGATACCTCTCTGGCTGTCTGCTAGGCAACAGGCGTGTCTGCCATGGCTTTATAAAACTGCAGCAGAGCATGCTCCAAGGTGTGTATTTGTTACTTTCAGCTGTAGACAGTTGTTCTAATGAGGATTTTGCACTACAGCTGGTTTCCTTGCAGAAAAGCCTTCCTCCAGAGGCATCTACCACAGGCACTTCAGCTATCTTTAACTCTGATCAGCTCCAGACATTTTGCTAATTAGCATGCTGAATCAAAACTGGGTTTTCATTTGTGAAATTAGTGGCTTGTTAATCAGCATAATGGATGTTAGAAATGGGCTCTCATAGATTAAATTAGAGGTAACCAAGATATGGGGAAAATGCTTTTAGGGACATTACCTGCCATATAAAAACAGAATATAAGAATCCCTCAAGGTCTGTGGGCTTTACCTTTAGGCATAGTACATGTAGCTTCTTTCTTAAACAGTCCAAATTTTGAGCCATCAAGGCAAAGTATGTCTGGCTGTCTGACTGCCTCGGAATATTGCTTTCTGCTGAGTAAATGCATTCAGTGCAGAGGTGAATGCAGGACTGTGAGCTGGGATTGCATCAAGCTTACACAGCAGGTGTATAAATTGCCCTGTGCCTATATGTTAATGGCACTATCTCTGCATGTTTTGTAAAATCCAATCTGAGACTTGCTATCAATTATAACTCGGTAATGAATTTCTATGGCCAGTAACTGATCCACACACTTCAACTCTTTCTGTGACTATCGTGTGCCATAATGAACCTAAGAGCGGTGCATTGTCAAACTAGCTACACCAGCTTTCAAGACAGTTCAAACATGGCCAAAATAGAATTCTTTATTCACCGCTATCCCTGATGTGCTTTCCCCTAGGCTTCTTCTCAGTCAAATGGCAATCCATTTGCTCAGGCCTCAATGCAGTACCTTGCTTGAATCCAGTCCGTGTACCAACAGGTTGTCTTGATCTCCCTTCAAAGATGTCCTCCATCTGTGTGCCTTTCCCCATGCTCACAGCCCACCTTTCATCTCCACTACTACAGTTGTTGCCTCCTGGCTGGCATTCGTATTTCCAGGTACTTCTGGTCAATTCCCACAAAGCTGCCAGCGAAAGTCTGTCTGAAGTATCAATGAGATCATGCTATTTTCCTGCTGTAATTCCTACAACATTTCCCATCAGACTCAGAATAAAATCTCAACAGTGCACTACATCCTCTAAGACCCGTATGCTGTAGCCCTGCCGGCCCCTCTAACCTCTTCTCCCATTCTCTTACCTCACTCTTGCAGCTTCCAGTCTTCTGTTAGTTCAGCCTCTCAAAGCCTTTGCTGCCTCAGGGCCTTTCCGTTTGCTGCTTCCTTATCAGAGTGGCTCTCTCCTTGCCTCTCTGCTCACACATTCTTTTCTAGAGAGAACATTCCCCCAAACCATTCAGTCTGAAGAGGCCTCGCTGCTTCCATGCCTGTTCATTTGATCTGCTTTATTTTTCTTCTTGGCATATTTCACATCGTATTGTATCTTTATTTGTTAAATACACTGTAATCTTTTTCCATGTTAAGACAAAAGCTCTCTGAAGGTAGATCCATTGTGCTTTAAGTATTGTGTGTCTCTAATGAGGACAACAGAGTTCAGTACATAGTAAATCTCCTTTAATATTTGTAGGAAGAAGAGTTCCAATAGTCCCTCCAATTTCTCTCTTTCCTCATGTGATTTTGTTCAAGTACACTGCCATTAGAAAGCCACTGATGAATGAGGTGCTTCTTTGTATGTCATGTACCCATCTTGTGTGCCTTCTTCAGACCCTATAGTGATGATACCTATAATGCTACCATGAGCAGGGGAGATCATTATCTGTCCCCAAGATCTTACAGTCCAGAAAGAGTGACAATGATTAAGTAGCAAACAAAGCATCATCAACTGTAAATGAAAGGAACAATATATAGACAGAAAATTGCAAGGGAAAGCTAAGCATGATGGCTTATGTCTGTACTAGGAGACTGAGGCAGGAGGATTCCCATGATTTTAAAGGCAGCCTGGGCTCTATGGTGAGTTCTAGGCTAATTTAAAACTGCAGAGTGATAGATAACCTGTCTCAAAAACCCCAAAATAATTATTTGTCATATTTTAAAAATTGTTCTGGAAGCTGGATTGAAAGTGAATGGGCTATGAGTTAGAATCAGAGTGAAAAGAGGAGGCAACCAAGATACCTGAAATAGAAATGATAGAGGTTCGAGCTAATGAAATAGCATGTGAAAGGAAAGATAGAATCAGATCAGTGCTATATTTTGAAGGTAGGATGAGTGAAACCTGGAACAAAGATAAGGGCAGCCAGGGCTAGATTCATGACAGGTCCTTAATAAATATGGGATTCTACTGAAACATTTAAAAAAAGAGAGAAATAAGAACGGTCCCCTAATTCCCAGCATTCATAGTAGGGAAGGAAGGCTTGTGGCTGTCTGAGATGATAGAGATTAGCAGCATCATAGTGTCAAGAGGAAAACTGACTTCTGGTATGAATTATCTTATCAGATGATGTCAGCACATCATATCATGCTAAGTAGACAGCTGAATGTGTGCAAGGCCAGAGCACAGGAGTTATCAGTCTCGGTTACATCAGCAAGTTGGTGTATGTTAGACTGGACAGTGGGTAGGGCTTGGGAAAGAGGAGTAAGAAGACACCTCAGAATGAGGGATAGTCTAGCAATTTGGCTCAAGCAGGAAAGAATGATGAGAAAAAAGATAATGGTAAGACAAGAGGAAATTCAGGAGAGTGTAGTGACTAGGGACAGAAGAGGAAAGTGATTAGAGTAGAAGGTTTGTTAGTCTGGTACTGGAGAAGTTCCCAGAAAGTGAGGAAGGAACAGCATCAGTTGCATGTGGAAACATGAGGTTAACTATGACAACAGCCATTTCTGATGAGTGATGGTGGCTGAAGTCAGGCAGTGCTGGGTGAAGAGTAAATTGGAATTGTGGAACATGGAGACAGTTTGTGTAGAAAATCCTTTTAGGAAATCTGACTGTGGAGAGGAGCAGGAAAAAAATTGTTGTAATAAGTGGAGAAAAATATGGGGTCAAGGTAGAAGTTACCAAAAATTTTTTGGAGGCTGGGAGATTATAGAACTCACTTGATTCTTGTGGGACTGTTTTATATGAGCGGGAGAAACTACAGAGAAGAGACAGGAGAGGTTGTCTTTAAAAGTCCACAGACAATAGGCTCCAAAGAAGAAGCACAGATTAATTGGCTTTTGGTAGGTGGGTTTTTGTTCTATGGGACTCAGGGAAAGAACACATTTCTTTTTTCTTTTATTTTCTTTTCTTTTTTTTTTTTTAATATTTCATTGCTGAGGCCCTGAAGCTGATCACTAGGTTCTAAAGTGAGATATTGCATCATTTATGAAGAGTTTGGAAAAGATGGGCCAGAACATGTTTCTCCTTCTTCCTTCATCACCTAACTCCAGGCAGACAACGGAAAGCTGAGGGCATGTGAAGAGGCTGGTGAGGAGTGAGCACCTTGGGGACACTCATCCAACTTGCGTGAAAAGAAGGATCTTCCCCGCTACCTTAAGCCCATAAAGAAAGATGCATAATTCTTTCGACATTAATGTGCTTTAAGCCAGTGCCCACCTGACTATACCTGAAGATGTCCACAGAGGAAAGGCAACAGCAGACAGAATCATGTGAAAATGGCCTGTATTTCCCAAATCTCCACAATTAAGCTTTTTTTCTTTTGAGCTATACATTAACCTCACAAAAGATAAGAGTTGAGGGGCTGGAGAGATGGCTCAGTGGTTAGAAGCACTGACTACTCTTGCAGAGCACCAGGGTTTGGTTCCTAGAACCCACATGACAGCTAACAACTGTCTGTAACTCCAGGTCAAGGGGGCACTCAATGCCCTCTTCTGGCCTTTACAGGCATTGCCCACATGTGCTACACTTACATGCAAGCAAAACATTCATATACATAAAATAAAGATAAATGTTAAAAGGGTAAAGAGGGGGCTGAAGAGATGGACCAGCAGTTAAGAGCACTGACTGCTCAGAGGACCTGGGTTTTATTCCCAGCAGCCACATGGTGGCTAACAACTGACTGCAACTCCAGTTCCAAGGGAACCTAATACCTTCTTCTGACCTCCGTGTGCATTGTAATTCACAGGTATACTTATGCACATGCAAGCAATACACGCATACACATAAAATAGAAATATTAAAATATTTTTAAAATAAAGTTTTTTAAAAAGGTAAAGAATTATAAGAATTCCTAACACATCTTCCCTAATAGGACAGTCTAGAAAGATGTTCTTGGTAACCCCAAGAAACCACAAATGTCCCAGTGGAGAGGCTATTTCTCACATGTAGGTATAGCAGGTGGGACACATGAAATGACTTATCCAGCAATCCACCAGGGAAGGAGAAATTCTTAACTTCTGATGCACAGAAGATCCAGTATCATAATGTAAACTCACCAGCAAAGGACCAGTGTGGCCTCTTTCTCATCATGCTTATGTGATTAGAGGCAGCCATGAGCAGAATTCATCCAGTGGACAAAGAGGAAGATGGCTGATCTTACCCTCCTTCCTCCTTATAGAGATCTAGACCTCAGTGAGTGTCTATCTGGAGAGTGGGTAGAGCAGTGGGTCATTTACACTGGGTGAGACGAACACTTTGGTATCAAGCTAGATTTGACTCTAAATATTTGAAAAGCTGATTTTTTGCACAGATGTTTGAGAGTGACAGGAAAAATAATGATAAGACCAGAATCCTTCCTTGGTGGAAAGTGGCAAAGTCACAGAGTGTGAGAGAAAAGAGGGCAGAGATGAGGAAGAATAAAGTTGCTTTCTGCTTGTTTTTTTCTCATTTTAGCTTGTTCAATAAACTGGTAATAGTTACATTTGTTTCCTCCTTAAAAGTTTGTGATGTTTGCACTGTTGTAGGCCAAATAAAACTTGCGTATGACAATTTATAAGCACTTCTGTATTTCCTATTCTATCGTATTTTAGACTAGGTTTACACATTTAAAAAGCGTCCAAAGACCTGACAGGTAGCAAAATGAATGAAGCAGATCATAAGCAATATAGCACAACAAGAATGAAGCCTGGAGAATGAATGACTCCAGAACCTTTTACAAATCCTCTGTGGCTCTAACAAGACAAATATGCAGACTGCCAGGTCATGGCCTTTGTGATAGATACAGTTCTCTCCTACCTGAGCCACTGCAAGTCTACCTTCTTGTAAGAGAGACCATGGGACAGAGATGGAGGACAAGGCCCCTACCTCAGGCCAATACCAAGGTCATGCCATTTGTCAGGGAAATGTAGAAATATTTCGAGGGGTCATAAATCTCTAATTTCTAATTTTTAAATCTGTGTGTGCATGTTCATACATGTAAGTGCAGGCACCCACATGTCACAGTGTGTGGTGTGTGTGTGTGTGTGTGTGTGTGTGTGTGTCTGTGTGTGTAGGACCACCTCAGGTATTGATCATAGCCTTCTGCCTTGTTTTAAAGCATTCTGAGGCAGGGTTTCCTGTACATTGCTGTGTACAGCAGGCTACCTGGCCTGCAAACTTCCGGGGATTCTCTGTTTTCCATCTCACCACAGGAACTCTGGATTGTAGCTGTATAGCTGTACAGTATTCTGTCCAACTTCATATGGGTTCTTGGGATCTGAACTCAGCTCTTCATGCTTGTATAGAGAATATCCTACTCACTGAGCAATCTCTCTGTCTCCATATAATTGTTGTCAGTATCCTTGTTACAGATAGGAAAGCATTAACCTAACATCAACATTAACAGATAAGTAGATGAGGAGGGAAACAAAGAATGGTTCAAAAAATTCCTTTTCCTGCCCTTTGCTAGAACCTGATAACAAATACCAACAAAAAAAATAGTGTGTTACCAAGAAAATACTTTATAAAAAAATTCCTCAGTTCAATTCATTAAATGTTTTCTGGGTGTTTGCTACATGCAAATGAATATGAGAAGGTCAGCTTTGACCAGAAGAAAATATACACTCTAGTGCATAATCTTGTCATTTGGAACTATGCCTGAGTAGCAATATGTGAGCCTCAAGCAAAATAAATTGTCAGCAAAACAAGAGCTCTTTCAAACTAAAACAAAATATATGAGAGAAATTTAAAAACAGAATTTCAGAATGAGAAGAATTATATACTAGAGAAAAAGAAATGCAATTATATTTCATGAAATGTTTGCTTTCTAAATGTTTCCATAGATAAGAACTTGAGATACGTTTCTTTATGTTGTCCTTGAAAACATGCCAGAATATTAGTTGCTAGAAGTGTCCTGAAAGGTCATTCTTCCCACATTCTATACATGAAGCTGGTATCTTCTTTATTATAGGGCCTCTTCCATGTGGTTCATCCTACTGAAGTCTAGAAATCTATGACTTCTCTCAGTCTGGTTATGTTGATCTAAGTTGTTGGCAGACAAGATCCAAGTAGGAGTTGAAATCTAAAAAGATCTGTGGTACTAGGCAAAGGTTAAGGCTATAATTATACAAGACATGTAGATATGACTTTGAGAGTTGGTTCATAGACTGGGAAGAGTTGGTTCATAGACTGGGAGAGAGTTGGTTTGAGAGTTGGTTCATAGACTGGGAAAGGACCATGACTATAATAACGAGTGAGGGCCAAAGCAGGCAAGAATACAATTGGACAAGGTTCCAACCAAAACTTTTAAGTGACAGTATGTCCAAACAAGGTTGAAGTCGTCACTAATGGACCAGTGTGAGTTCAGGTATGCGATCTGGCGTCAAGAACTGTAATCAAAGCAGAAAACAACCTTCAATAAGTAAAAAAAAAAATCTCCACAGATACCCCAAAACAAAGCAGCGTTCCCACCTTAAGCAAAGAGACATCCACAAACACAAAAATGCATGTAACAGAAGATCCTGGAACCAGTCCTAACGCAGCTGTGTCTCTGTTCTTTCCTCGGAGTTCATCCTGATGCAGAATGCTTGTCTTCTGATCACTGGGGTTAGCTGATTTCATCCTGCAGGAGAGGAGAGATGCACAGCAGCATTATCCTGTCTCTTGACAGGAGGCTAGGATATTCCAAATTGCAAAATTTTCAATGTTTTACAGAACTTAGCTTAAATTGAAAATCTCCTCTTCTTTAAGTTCATTTTCCTTTGGTTTTCATTATGCAAACTTCACCTTCACCATACCTTTGAGGAATACTGCTTCCTTTACTTGTCTCTGAAAATTAAAATCTCCCAAGGCTCAGTTCTACTTCTTTCCATTCTTCATTCCAAAGCTCTTATACTACTATATGATGATTCCCATCACTTATTTCTCCAGCCCTAACCTCTTCACTGAGATCTGGCCTCTTGTGTCTAACTCCTACACTTACACATTAAGATGATTTTTAAAAAATATTTATTTAGTAACCACATGATTAGAAGAAGCATTTCATTACAGCATTAACATATTCAATAACAAGTTCCAGAGCAAAGATGCATCTCTTTCAAAACAGGCTGTAAATTTTTAGGTTCACAGTTGAATTAATACAGTTATACAATACTGAACTCAGTATAAACCCTACAAGACATAAAATTGAATGAGGTTTTAACCTTTAAAAATGATCTCCATTTCATTTTAAAATATACTGTTCCATATAGAAAAACTCATTTTTAATGCTACCAACTCTTAGATGTTTGCACATGCATCTCTAATCTCTATGTATCTGATTATTGCTAGTCACAGTTGGTTACTTTGTGAGATCCACCTGAGCATGGATATAAAAATCATCAGGTAGATTTCAATGGAGATGTGTTTCACATCTACTAATTAACATGGAGCAAATTTTTATGTTTCTTCCTCAAATATAACTCATTTTTAAAATTTTTTGATTTTTTTGTGCATTTCATACAGAACATCCCAAGCAATCTTATTCATCTATATACCCACACCCCAAATGGCACCCTCCCATAGTCTCCCCCCCACCCCACTGGAGCCCATATACTCTGTCATCCCTGTTACTATCCACTGTGCTGTTGGCACCCCCAGCCATTCTCCAGTGCTTGTCCATCAATTGAATCTAGTCAGCCTATCTCAGAGTTTCTTGTTTTAGGAAGATCAGCTGTTCCTCATCTGCAGCAATCAGTCGCCAACATTCCTTTAGATAGGATTGGGGTCTGCTCTTCATTTTCCCCTTTCTGTCCTGGGTTGCTGTCTGGGAGTCCCTTAGGCCACCTTGGCCAACAACTCAAATGAAGGTATCTCCTGTCTGGCATTGTTTCTTGTTATTCAGCCTTTAGCTATACACATGGACTCTTAAAGAATTATATTGATCCCTTTAATTTTTGGTTATACTTTCCTTTTGGATATTTGAAACCATACAGTTGGCCCAGATAAACCAACTTGTTTTCACCCTTAAGGTCATTTGAGGATCTGTTCCTCAGGGGTCACATAGGCTTGGGAGGAGCCCCTGGATGATTTCTTTTACCAGTTCCTTCTATGTGAAGATAGGTCAAAAGTTCTGCTCAACTGTGGCTGGCTTCACTTGGAAGCGTGTAGGAAATGTTTCCCCTGTGTTGGCCCTCCTCTTTGTAGACTGGACACTGGTTCAAGTCCATTTGATGGGGTCTCCATGGCCTCCTTGATCAAGAAGACAGGTGACTCACCACAGTTACAGGACATTTTGAGAGATGCTCCATAGTCCCCTGGAACTTAGTCGACTTTGGAGGGCAAGGAGCAAAAATTGTCCTTTAAGTCCCTCTGACCAAATTAGTATAGGCCTCAAAGTATGGCTGTTAGACAGCCTAGTTCTACCAGTCTGGTACTTTTAATTACCATGTGCTATGTGGATAAAGCTTGGGCAAAGACCAAAGGTTCTCAGATAAACCTTGCTTAGACATATGTTATGTTCCTTGAGCTATTTGTATATATAATTTGTCAGTAGGTTGTTGGACTAATATGGTTCCCTCCAGTTTTTTTTTTTAAAACTAACTAGGCATTATTTATCTCTTGTATTGTCTAACCCTTCCACCATGGCTTCCACATTTAAAGTGCCCCCATTTTTCCCATTTCTCCCTTAATAACACCCTTCTCCTGTGGTCCCACCTCTCTTGAGCTCCTTCTTTCCCTTTATCCCCTAGATTCCTTGTATAACTCTCCCTCCCCACTCCTTAAAATAAACCCCATTTTTATCCATATCTCCCTTATTAAGGCCTGTTTCCTACTGTTCTTCTCTTTCATATTCTTTCATTTCCTTTAGCTCCCTGGTTCCTTTTAATTATCCTGGTTCCTGTAGTTATATCTGGATATATACTTATTTATCAGGTTTTGGTGCTAGGATCCACATATGAGGGAGAACATACATCATTTTTTTTCTGAGTCTGTGTTACTTCACTTAGTATAAAAGTTTCTAGTTCCATCAATTTACCTGCAAATTTCATGATTTCATCTTTCTTTACTGCTGAGTAAAACTCCATTGTATAAATGAACCACATTTTCATTATCCACTCATCAGTTGAGGGACACTTAGGTTGCTTCCATCTCTTAGCTATTGTGAAAAGAGCAGCAACAAACATGGATGTACAAGTGTCTCTGCAATAGGATGAGTTCTTTGGATATATGCCAAGAAATGGTATAACTGGGTCGAATGGTAGGCTCATTTGTAGTTTTTAAAGAGTTCTCCACACTGCTTTCCATAGCGGTTGAACAAGTTTGCAACTTTACCAGCAGTGGATGAGCTTTCCCCTTTCCCCATATCCTCTCCAACATTTGGAATCAGTTGTTCTCTTGATCTTAGCCAGTCTGACTGGGGTAAGATAAAATCTTAAAGTGGTTTTAATTTTCATTTCCCTAATTACTAATGATGTTGAACACTTTTTAAGACACTTCTTAACCATCTGTATTTCTTCTTTTGAAAACTCTCTGTTCAGCTCCTTAGCACATTGTTTAATTTTTGAGTTCATTACATAGTCTGTATGTTAAACCTCTGTCAGATGTGTTGCTGGTGAAGATTTTCTCCCATTCTTGGGTTTTCTCTTCACTTCCTTGGTTGCTTCTTTTGTGGTACAGAAGCTTTTTCGTTTAATGAGGTCCCATTTTGACCTTGTTTCCTGAGCAATTGATGTCTGGTTTAGAAAATCCTTTCCTATACCTGTATCTTGTAGGTTTTTGCCAATGTTTTCTTCTAGCAGTTTCAGAGTTTCAGGCTTCACATTGAGGTCTTTGATCCATTTGGAGTTGACTTTTGTGCGAGGTGAGAGATAGTTTCATTCTTCTACGGGTAGAAATCCAGTTTTGCCAGCACCATGTGCTGACCATGCTGTCTTTACTCTAGTGAATGTTCTTGGCCCTTTTGTCAAATATCAGGTGGCTGAAATTGCATGTACTCATATTTGGGTCTTCAATTTTATTCCATTGATATATGGGTCTATATCTGTGCCAGTACCATGTTGTTTTATGATTATAGCTCTGTGATACAGTTTAAAATCTGGCATAGTAATCCCCTCAGCATTGCTGTTAAAAAGGGCTGCTTTGGCTATCTGAGGTCTTCATGCTTTCATATGAATCTTCTGATCTTTTTTTTCCCATCTCTGTGAAGAATGTCATAGGATTTTTATTGGCATTGCATTGAATTTATAAATGGCTTTTGGTAGGATGGTCATTTTCACAATACTAATTCTTCTAATCCATGAGCATGGGAAGTCCTTTCTTAAAGATTTATAATTTTCATTGTAGAGGTCTTTAATGTCTTTAGTCAGGTTTATTCCCAGATATTTTTTTTGAAACTATTGTGAAAGGGGGTGTTTCCGTGTACTCTTTCTCTGATTGCTTGTTACTGGTATATAGAAAGACTACAGACTTTTGTGCATTAATTTTGTAACCTGCCATTTTACTGAAAGTGTTAATCATTTCTAGGAGTTTTCTGGTGGAACTTTTGGGATCTCTTAGGTATAGTATCATATCATCTGCAAAAAGTGATAGTTTGACCTCTTCTTTTCCAATTAATACACCTTTAATTTCCTTCTTCTGTCTTATTGCTTTAGCAAGAATTTCAAGCATTATGTTGAAAAGGAGTGCAGATAGTGGACATCCTTGTTTGGTTCCTGATTTTAATGGGAATGCTTCCAGTTTTCCTCCATTTAGAATGGTGTTGGGTGTGAGTTTTTTATATATAGCTTTAATTATGTTGAGGTATGTTCCCTCCAGTCTAGTCTAGGACTTTGAACATACATACATGCTCAATTTTATCAAAAGCCTTTTCTACATCTATTGAGATGACTGTATTTTTTGTCTTTGAGTCCATTTAT
>NW_008360330.1:3751586-3755830 GCF_000622305.1 Nannospalax galili | reverse complement strand
AGTATTCCCTTATAATGTTCTGTATCTTTCTGGTGTCTGTTGTGATGTTTCTCCTTTCAGCTCTGATTTTGTTGATTTGGTTAAGTGAGCTAAGGGTCTGTCAATCTTGTTTATCTTTTTATAGAACGAGCTCTTGGATTCATTGATTCTTTGTATTGTTTTCTTTGTTTCTAGTTCATTAATTTCTGCTCTGGTTTTTGTTATTTCTTGTTGTCTGCTGAGTTTGGGTTTCATTTGCTGTTGCTTTTCAAGTGTCTTGAGTTGCAATTTTAAGTCATTTATTTTTGTTCTTTCTGATTTTTTAATATAGGCATTTAGAGCCATAAATGTCCTTCTAAGGACTGCTTTCAATGTGTCCCAGAGGTTTTTTTGTGTTGTAGTTTCCTTTTTATTTAATTCCAGGAATACTTTTATTTCTTTTTAATTTCTCCTTTGACACATTCATCATTCAGGAGTGTGTTGCTTAATCTCCATGTGTTCATGTAGTTAACAGGGTTTCTTCCAGTGTTGATTTTAAGCTTTATTTCATTGTAGTCTGATAGAATGCATGGAATTATTTCAATCTTTTTGTATTTGTTGAGGTTTGTTTTCCGTCCCAGTCTATGGTCGATTCTGGAAAAAGTTCCATGGAGTGCTGAATAGAAAGTATATTCTTTGGTGCTTGGTTGGAATATTTTCAGATGTCTGTTAGGCCCATTTGATATACGGTATTGTTTAATTCAGATATCTCTCTGTTAATTCTCTGTCTTGTTGACTTATCTAATGTAGACAATGGGGTGTTGAAGTCCCCCACTCTTAATAAGCTGGGATTATTCTGGGTCTTAAAGTCCTGTATTACTGATTTTATGAAGTTGAGTGCACCAGAACTTGGTGAATATATGTTCATGATTATAATATCTTCTTGGTCAATTGTTCCTTTGATCAGAATGAAGTGGCCCTCTTTATCTTTTCTGATTAGTTTTAGTTTAAAGTCTCTTTTATCAGATATTAGAATTGCAATGCCTGCTTTTATTCTTAGTACCATTCCTTTCACCTTAAGGTAGTGCCTGTCCTTGGCAGTGAGATGAGGTTATTGCAGACAACAAAAAGGTGGGTTTTATTTATTAATTCATTCAATTGGTCTGTGTTTTTGGCTGGGGAGTTCAGTCCATTGATATTTAAAGTTATTAATGAAAGATGCATATTAATTCTTGTCATTTTCATTTCTCTTCACATTCTTGGTGTAGCTGTGCATTTCCATAGTTATACCTTCATTAAGTTTCCTTCCATAACCCCTTAGATATAGTCATTCCTTTCTTCAGCCCTTTTTATTGCTTCAAGAACTCTCTGAAGGGCTGGTTTTGTGGACCTCAATTCTTTCAGCCTATTTATGTCATGGAAGATTTTTCTTTCCCCTTCAACTATAATGGACATTTTGGCTGGGTAAAGTAATCTGGGTTGGCATCTGTGGTCATTTAGAACTGTGAGTACTTTGGTCCAGGCTCTTCTGGCTGTCATAGTTTACACTGAAAAGTCAGCTGTAATTCTGATGGGTTTTCTTTTATATGTGACTTGTTTTTCTTTTGCGGCTTTCAGTATTCTCTCTTTGTTCTGTACATTTAGTGTTTTTACTGTGATGTGCCATGGACAATTTCTTTTCTGGTCCTGTCTTATTTGGTGTTCTATATGCTTCTTGTATTTGTATGAGCACATCTTTCTTTAATTTTGGGAAATTTTCTTTTATGATCCTATTGAAGATCTGGTCCATACCATTATCCTGAGATTCTTCTCCTTCCTGTATGCCTATGATTGGTAAATTTGGCCTTTTTATGGTGTCACATAATTCCTGCATATTCCATTCTTGTGTTTTCTTAAATTTTTCATAATCTTTGCTTGAGTGGTCTGGTTCGTCTACTTTATCTTCCAGTCTTGATATTCTGTTTTCCATTTCATTCATCTTATTGGTGAGACTTTCTCCTGTCATTTCTAATTGGCTTACTGAGTGTTTCACTTCCTTATTCATTTCAGCCTGAGCATTCTTCTATATTTCTAGCTCTTTTCTGAATTCATTCAAAAGTTTATCCCTATCTTCTTTCAGTTCTTTGATTTCTTTGTGTGTTTTTTAAATTCACTGAATTCTTTTATATTGCTTATAATTGTTTTTTTGAGTTCCATGTCCCGTGTTATTGCTAGGGGTTTCTCATTGTACTCCTCTAGAGGATTGATGGTACTTGGTGGGGATATATTATTTTGATTTTTCATGTTATTATTTTTTCTCTGTGACTTTGACATGTGGTTTTCTTTTGTAGATTCTGGTTCTTGTGTGAGACTCAAGCCTTCCTTTGTTGACTTTTGGTCTGCTTCTTTTTGTAAACTTTATGTGCCTTTGTGGTTTCCTTGTTGGTCATGAAAAGCTAGTTGGTCTAGGCCTCAGGTTCTCTCTTTTGACTTTATATTGGAGTGGCCAAATTGCTTTCGTCTTGCTGCTCAGGAGTTCCCACATAGGCCCAAGTCTGTTGAGAATCAGATGTTCTTAGGCCTTCTCCTAAGGTCTGGATCCCTCCAGAAAAGATGCTGGCTTCAGGAAATTGAGGGCTGGGCTGGATTGGGAGCAGGGCCCAGGAAAGATGTTATCCCCCAGGGATGTAAAGGGAGGTGGGTGTGAGAAGTAGCCTGAGTACTCCTGGAGACTACAGGGAGGAACTGGGTTGGTCTGGACTCAAAGAATCAGGAAGCAGTGGGGATTCTGGGCTAAGAGGTCAGTCCACGGGTCTGGGGTGTCATGACAAGAGATGGGCCAGTGCCCCTGCTAGGAGGAGAGATGGGGTGGGGGAGCTGGGAAGGTGAATAAGGCTGGGTTAGTCAAGGCACAGTGGGCACAGACAAGCTTACCCAGGAAAGCTGCTGGCTCCAGGAAGCTATGGGGCTGGGCTGCCCAGAGATGCAAAGGGTGGTCTAAGATGAATTTTTAACATAATAAATCTAAGTCATAATCTTTAGACCATCTATTGTCCACAACCTGCTCCTCCACCTCCCAAATTTCTCCCATTTTAATGAAGGGCAGCACCATTCAATTGGACATCACACCAAAAGCCTGAGTCATCTTTCATTCCCCTCTCTCCTTGCTTCCTTCATCATCCACTTCATGAAATCCTGCCATTTTTAGTTGTAAAATGTTGCTCTCTCTATTTTTTCTTTATCTATAATACTATCACTATGTTCAAGCTACTGTTCCTTTTCCTTTGGATTTCTTCCATAGTGTTAAGTCCCCACACTCCTATAACACCATGGCTACAGGAATCTTTTAGATACATTTGATAAACTGCTTGTCACTCAGATATGAGGACCAGAGTTTGGATGCCAATACCCATCTAAAAAGCCTGGCACAGGGGTGCATACCTGTAATCCTGGCACTGGGGAGTTAGAGACAGGAGGATCCCTGAGGCTTGCTGGTCCACCACTCTAGTCAATCTGTGATATATAGATACACTGAGAGACCTGTCTCAAAAATAAGGTTGGAAACAATTGAGGAAGACACTTCACATCAACTTTTGGCTTCCATACTCACATGCACACACGTGTACATACTAATAAACACACAAGCACGTAAATATAATTTCAATAATTTGCTACCAAACAAATTCCTTCTTATTCAAAAATTACATAGTAACCTCTTACTGCACTTAAAATAGGACCTTCAGAGTCCTTTTCTAGGCTTTCTCTGCCTCTCTGTCCAACTGCATCTGGTACTGCTTTCCTTGTTCACTTTCCTTCAGCCATACTGGCTCAGTTTCTTGTACTAACATCCCAGGCTCAATCCTGATCTTTAGATTCTTCACTTCATTTTTATTCTGAGCAGAAAGCTCTTCCCTAAGATCATCTTTTCATCCTTTTGATCTCCTCCTTGGGAAGTCCTCTCAGGCCCCAGTCTACAAAGCATCCCCTGCTTTTGTGTATCCTCTTGGTCTTTGGGACTTACTGTGTCCCTAATGCTACACTCCTTTTCTCTCCTTACAGTACTCATCAGTACATAAAGTCATTTATCTTGTTGATTATCTGTCTCCCCATCACTAAAACATGAACTGCAAGAGAAGAGGGACCTTATCTATCTTGCACCTCATTAGATCTCTTTATCTAGAACAAAAGCTTCTAAACATGGGCATTTAATAATTATTTATTGAGTAAAGGTGAACTCTATTTACATATAATTTCTACTCATTGATCTCCTGAGGTTATGTTCAATAAGTTAAATATGTGGATGAAAT
>NW_008360330.1:3749125-3751527 GCF_000622305.1 Nannospalax galili | reverse complement strand
AGAATTACATTCTAAGCATGCTGACTGTGAGTTTTCTTGTAGATCATTTAATTTCAATTACGTTAAGAAGGTTAATATATAAATCACATGATTGGGATTTTTGTGTTTAGTTGTTGGCATGGAAAAGCTACCTAATCCTCTAGTCACACATGCCCACCCACAAAATATTTATATTAACTGCTGATGTTTCATAAATAGATATTTATGCATGTCCTATCAGAAACTTCTGTTTGTATATATTCCTTATGAATTGGTATATAAAATAAGTTACCCCATCATTACTGTAGCATTTACGTGTGTGTGTGTGTGTGTGTGTGTGTGTGTGTGTGTGTGTTTTGCTGTTCTCCTGGTTATCTTCAAACACATAAATTAACCTCATATGAAAGGATTTCTAGATATTTGACTATCCAGGTCACCTGCTCCTGGATAAATTCCAAAAGAAGATTCTACAAAGTTAATTCCAATAACGTCTAAATATAAATGGAATGCCACCAAAAATAGGTAGTGAAAAAAATTATTCCAGGTTAGGATTAACAGTCAATACCTGTTTTGGTCTGAAGTGCTTTTCTGTAATGCGGAATTTAAGGAATAGAGAAACTTAAATGATTTTCTTTTCACTTCTACAACAAATAATTCTTCTCTATCCCCCCACCCCGAAAGCAATCAACCTTTGAACATGCATTACTTAGTTTCTTGTTTATTGCCTCCTTGGCTTTGATCTAAGAGAGGTGAATTAAAAGACAGGGTTTCTGCTTATGTTTCTGCTGTCGTCCCTCCTCGGAACTTCAGATGTGCATGTCAAATCTTACTTGATACCTTTCTACTTGTTTGCTAGGCATCGTGAATTCAATAGCTACCCAAATAAGCCTTTCCTCCCTTTACCCCCAGATTTCTCACTTGCTCTTAGTAACTCTAAATGATGGCCAATCTATCTGTCTTCTTAAGTGCCAAATCTCTGAATCCTTTTAGATTCTTTCGTCCCCAGTACTTACATCCAATCTGCTGCTGGCTCTGCTCTTTCATTCTACCCTCACCCTGCCTGAACAAGTCCTGGAGTTCCAACCTAAAGACTGGATGAATGCAATCTCTCTTGATATCCTAGGACTGGAATCTTCACAGTCTTAGCAAGCCTTAAAAACCTCTTCTTTTGTGCTTCAAACAGATTTCTTTGCTTTGTTTTACTTAAATCCATTTAAGGATGCAGTCCTGAAGACTCAGTGCAATTCTACTGCACTGAGTTCAAACCTGGCCTGGTACTTGACACTAGCAGCATCTATCCTTTCCTCACCCAAACTTAATTCAAAAATAAGTAACCAAGAATTCCCCCTAGACACCACATACTTTTGTCTTTCTTGTCCTTTCTTTTTCTTTACTTCTACCTGGATTTCCCTTTCACAGCTTTCATCGTTGGACCAATACACATCTTCAATGACTGGAGTATCAGTGACTGGGGGAAACATTCTGAACCCTCTACTTGAGCTAATAACCCTCTTTTTAACAAACATGGTGTCATGGGTGAGCCTATATTTGAGCACTCAACATTACTTATGGAAATATTTTGGCTGCAAGGTTCTAAAACACAAGAAATATCTCTTCTTTATTTTTCTACTTGCTTCTAGCCCCTAGCTAAGTGGGCAGCACATACTAGTTATTCCATAAATGCTTACTGATCTGCAAGTCTCATTAGAGAGGCCAAAAGTTCAATTTAGATATGAAGCTTCTAAGCCTGAAATAACATCAGAACTTCTCTACATGATAACATGAATATGCCTCTGCTTCCTGGTTATTTATCTCCCGCTACTTCAAAACTTAGGTTGAGAATTCTTCTAGCCTGATAATGCAATTATATGGTATCCTTCAACATTTTATCTGTGGCTAAGCACATATTAAATAAGATGAATGCTGACTCCCTAAGCCACATTCACCCTTCCATCCCCCCCCCGCCGTTCTATACTCCTAGTTTGGGCCCTGTGCCATTCCTAGTTTTGGGGCCCCAGACACCTGGGGAATCAATACTGCTTCCTGATCCTTCTCACCCAGACCAACTCAGTCCCTTTCTTGGGCTCCGGGAGCACCGCTTCTGGTCCTGACCCCAACCTCACCTCTCTCTGCTCCCCTGGGCCTGCACCACTGGCTAATTCTCCCAGCCTGCACTACTATCCTCAGACCTCTTGGGGTAAGTCCATAGCGCAGCCCTCCGCACCTTGACTCACCCAGCCACATTCACCTTTCCATCTCCCCCGCTGTTCTCTACTCCTAGTTTGAGCCCTGCGCCATTCCTAGTCTTGGGGCCCCAGACACCTGGGGAACTAATACTGCTTCCTGACCCTTCTCACCCAGAGCAACTCAGTGCCTTTCTTGGGCCCCAGGAGCACCACTTCTGGTCCTGGCCCTGCCCTCAT
>NW_008360330.1:3706244-3730891 GCF_000622305.1 Nannospalax galili | reverse complement strand
ACGATAGAATTTATTCTCATAATTGTTTTAATAGCTTTTGTATAATCTTCATCGCTATTATGAGATATAAAATGTATTTATCAAATCTGTAATCATTATGCCAAGAAATCTGAATTACTGTAACATTTTGTATATTGTTTAAAACTGTAACTTTAATTGTAAAAAAAAATTTTTAAATTAAAAAAAAAAAAGATTTAATACAGGTATCCAAGGTTAAGGTAACTGGATTTCCTCTAAGTCACATTGGTAGATAGTTACTAAGTAACTCCATTGTGCTGTTGCATTATAGCGCTTCCACTTGAAAACAAGGCTTAGGTCTTATTTATCCTTCAAACAGTGAGGGTCTTTGACACAGTGTCCTACACAGTGTGGGACCTTCATAAATGTGCAGATGGAATTGGAACTAAGAAGTAGAGAGAAGCAGCTTTGAGATGTCGCTTGTGCTTGTAGTCGTGGGAAAAAAGGTGATGACCATTTCTTTCTCTTTACAGTAAAACTTCTTGTCAAATACCTTTTTAAAAAGCAAGTGAAGGTAATTGCAAGTCAGCTAGAAGTGCTGCCAAGACAGGACCTCCACAAGGGCAGGAAGACAGATGATATGCAGACTGCTACCATGCAGCATCTAGAAGATTCAAAATAAAGATCCAATTTGAAATTAAGATGAGCAAAGCCATCAAGCACCTATAGTGATAGCAAAAATATTGTCACCAAGACCCTAGGAGAGATGAGGACACCTTTCTTCCCTTCTCTGCCTCCTACTCGTCCTGTCAGATGCCAGCTCTCAAATATCCTTTTTCTCATAAGGATATTTCCTAGGCAAAACATAGCATTTCTGTTATTCTTTGGAGTCCACAATTCCAATATTTTCTAACACTCATTCATTTGATCATAAGTTATCCATCAGATTCAAGGCATAAATGCAAATTTAAAGAATTTATAGCTGATAGTCCTTATGGAATTTCCTATGGATTTTGGAAGGCATAGAAGGCATAAAATGAGGATGTTACTCTGGGAAACATGACATATAATTAAACTGGGAAAAATGTGATTCTGAGTTCAAAAGTTTTCATTTTTCCATAGTCTGTTGGGTGCTCTAAGGAAACTTGGAAGATAAATTTATAGAGTATGTTAATTTACTTTCATCTTCAAGTAAGGCAGTCTCTCCCTTCTTCATATTTTGGAAGAGATTATTGTGGAGAATACAGTATAGCAAGAATTCTCAAATAAGCACAGCCTTATTTCTATACACTACAAAGGTAACTTGTGGACCTGTGTCTCTGGAGGATTTAAAAATTGTGCCTGTCATTATATCCTTGATTCTAAAGGCTTTTTAAAAGCCTTGTTTTCTTCCTGCAGCAGAGTCAGAATAGAGCCTGATATAGAGCCAGATGCTGGAATTTTAAAAATTCTTTTGTTACTTTGATACTGACATTAGAAAAGTTATTTAATTCCTCCTAATCTCAACTTCTATGTAAAATGAAATTCTAAAATGTATTTCGTGGAGTGGTTATAAGGTTTGAACAAAGTAAGAAAGAAAGAAAAGTAAGAAAGCATGCTTGTTTGGTGCTATGGTTTGAATTTGGTTTGTCTCACAAAATTCATGTGTTAAGTGCCTAGTCTCCAACATAACAGTGCTAAAAAGTAGTGAGACCTTCACAAAGTAATTAGGTCATGGAAGTTCCAACACAATGGACACCTGTAATCTTTTGGGAGTTCTTACTTTCTTGGTACTGGATTGGTTTCCAGGAGAGAAGTCTCCTATGAGATCACAGTCCTTTGATCATCCCTCCTTTCAACCTCACATGCCTGCTCGTCAGTTTTGCCCACAGTCTCATCTTCAAGTTATGACACAGCATAAGGCCTTCATCTGATCAACCATCTGAGCTTGAGCTTCCCAGCCACCAGAACAATGACCTAAATAAACCTCTCTTCTTTAACAATTACCCTGAATCCCAATAAAAATTAAAGTTGAACAGAAAAAGAAATTTCCCAGGATCAAATATCCTCTTGTGGTAGTCCAAAATGGACTGACACTTGATGCTGAATCCTTATTGGGTCTGGTTATCAATAAGACTCATTAAGATGCAGTATTCGGATATTTTCAGCATTATTGTTGTTGCCAATTACTGATGACTGTATTACAAAATGGAGTAAAATAGCTATAAAATTTCAGCACAACTGTTAGCTCATAAAAAGCAAGGAAAGATCTGTGCTGTCAATGCTTCTGAGACTTCTCATAGTAAACAGCAGCCCACAGGAGGCGTTCTGGGCCAGGCACTGAGCTATGCTCTTTATATTCACCCCCCACATACTCATACACACTTTGGGGCCTCGGCACAATCTCCAGAAGCTAGAGTTCCCCTGCACCGCATCACAGCCAAAACACCCAAACAGAGGCTACACATATGGCCAAGGCAGGCCATGGCAGCCTTGTCTCAAGAAGGAAGGCTGGTTATTTTAAGTCTGAACTCTGAAGGATATTAATTAATGAGCAATCCATGTTCCCAGCTATCTTGCTTCCGTTTTATTTTACACATTCTCTTGATCTACCATAACCTCAAAAGGGGCCTTTCCATTGTGGGTCTCTTTTATGGCTTCTTCACAGTTGTCGAGGTACTCGTCTAGAACCAGGCTCCTCATGCTCTTGGGAAGATCCCACCTCCAGCCTTTTGGTCCCTCTACCCTCAGTGCAAGCAGCACTGTAGTTGCTTTGATGCCTTTTCTTTCTGGAGAAGGATTGCTCTTGGAAGGCGGGAGCTACTCCAGACCTACTCTATCATAGCCGCTGGGATATGAGGGGTGGTGGTAGCTCCTTTCCTCTCACTTTTATTAGGGCAGATTCCTAAGCCTGGAGTCACAATTAGAATCAAAATAGATATTCATGCCCTTTCCCAATCCCTGTCCAGTGGAATCAGAATCTGAAAGTACAGGAGCTGAGTATGAGTCTGTTAAAACTCCCACGTGATCTTAACATAGACCCGCAGTATTGTGCATGTGTCCCAGTTCCTCTTTGTCACACTTTTACTCATCTGAGTTTAGAAGATTCCTTTGTAGCTGCCCCTTTTCATCCACCTGTCAGGACTTGCTTGCCTACAGAGAATACGCAGTTTAGAGCCTGAGAGATGTTGTCTGTCTGGGTACAGGAACTGTTTAATACCAGACTTCAGCCTTAAAAAAAATCCATTATTACTGCAACTTAAGCTTCATTCTCCAGGAGTTGTTTTGAGCAATAAATTTGACATTTATTTTTCTATTGGCCTGGCACCCATTCAATTGACTTAGAATTTGTGGTGGGGAAGACCTATTATCTACCTTAAGCTCAACAACATCCTTCTTGGGTGCCCAGGCCATGAGAGGTACTCAGTAAATATGTGTTGAGTAAATGGATTCCCTATCCACTTCTTGTAATATCATTCTCTAAATTGTAGCCTCCCTCTCCCCCTGTCTCTTTCTTCCTCCACAGGCTACAGATGGTATAAGTGTTGCAGTCCTTGTGAAGACTGAAAAAGCAGTCAGACAGATGTGTTGTTCATAGCTCCCTAGCCAGGCATAACTAAACATTTACATTTATTACCAATTAGAGGGGAAACAGACTGTAGTTTTATGCACTGTATGTGGTTGGATATATTTCTTTTTGGGATCTCACTAAAATTTTCAAAATGTATCATTGGCTCTTACTCTCTCACGAGCTCAAACCTCATTGAAAATGCCACTTAAATAGATGGCTACCAAGGACAGCACAGAACTGTTTGTCATTCTTTTACCTAAGCATAGAACTCTAAGGAGGTGGGAAAACAATGTCACAGAAGGGCAACTGACCCAGTGTGATTGATTTGAACCCACTTCTCTCAGGCGTTTAGCACATGAAGAATTGTTGGAGTTATGGAGGACTTGGCTGAAGACTGTAAGTGAAGAGGTGTGAAGTTGTTGATGTACCAGGTGTATAATAGTCATGTGAACATACAGAACTTTATTGAACTCATAGCCCCCTGTCCATTAAAAGTAAAGGAGACTGAGTAAGGTAGTACTAGAAGAGACTTTGGTGCCTCACAGTATCGGACTCTGCTAATAGATGCATTCACTGAGCTCCGATTACTCTCCTATTTATCTTCCATGTAAAACACTGATTCCACCTTACCAAAAATCCAAAGGAAAGTACTGGCTGAGGGTTAGACAACCTGAGTGCTGGCCCCAATGCTTGTTAGCTCAACATCTCCACTACAAAATCAGATGGTTGCTCTCAGGAATTGTGCTAAATAAAAATGAGATTTAATTAAAGATTTATGTATTATATAAGAATTTCATCACATGGTTATTTGTGGTAGAAGCAATTTTGAAGCAAACTAAATGCTAACAATAGGCTAGAGCCTGAGTAATACATTGTGGGATAACTAGAATAATCTGTATAATCACTTAAAATCATGGTTTTTTCACAATGCAGTACACTTCTAATCACTATGGTAGATGTAATAGATGTTATAAACAAGTCAAAGCTAACAAGTGCTGGTAAGTATGTAGAGAAATCAGAAACTGTGTGTGCTTACTGCCTGTGAGGATTTTGCATGATTCAGCAGCTGTGGAATAGCTTGGTGGTTCCTCCAAAAGCTACATACAGAATTGTCATAGTATCCTACAGTTCCACTTTAGGAATACACACAGAAACATTGAAAGCAGGCATTGAAACATGTACATGCATACTTGTAGCTAAAAGGTAGAAATAGCCCCAGTCTACTAAAGGGTGAATGGAGAAACAAATGGTGTTATATGCAAATGATGAAGTACTTTTCAACCATAAAAATCAAAGCACACTTGCTACAATAAAGGGGAATCTCATAAAACATGATAGGTGAAAGAAATTGGACACAGAAGTCACATACCCTGCAATTCCATTATGTGAAGTATCCAGAACAGGTAAAGCCAGAGACAGAATAAAAGTTGTTTTTACCAGCTACTCAGTGGGAGAGGAGAATGAGGAAAAGCTGCTTAATAGATTTAGGGTTTTCTTGGGAAGTTACAAAAATGTTTGAAACTAGATAAATGTGGCAGTTGACACTGTTATGAGTATAGTAACTGCCAGCGAATGGTTCACTGTAGAATTGTTAATTTTATGTTATATGAATTCCAATCAACATTATTTTCTTATGGTTTTTAAAAGTTATTTACAGAAATAAGAAAATTCACACAATACACCTATTTCTACAAACTGAATTAATATAAACTTGCAATGCAAACTGATTATATAAGATTAAGATATACGGCATTATATGCACACACATCCAAATGCATACACATATTCACTATCTCACCTTCCAAAAACACTGAAGAGAAATTTAAAACTTAGATACTGGTGTTACAGATTATTTCATGTCATGTTCCTTAAAATGAACATGTTAATTTTATAATTTCAGGCAGAAAGAGTGTTATTGAGTAAGAATAGGTTATAAAGACTCCACTAATGTCTCTCATAGTATTAGAAGATGCTGTGAAGCTGCCAAGGGAGAAACCCAGTTAATGGTTCTCCTAATCTGTAAAGTATGAACCACAACAATGACTGGCCCAACAAATAATCACTGTTGGTACAGTAGTGGCATTTTCATTTTATGAGTAATCAACGGTTGTCTGATTGAACTTAAGGCCTGCTCAATGGGAGGGAACACATATGTCATACTATAGATATACTCAAGTACACATGACTGGAGGTAGCATAGACCCTAGAGAAAAACTTACTTCTGTCACATCCCTAGACCAACGTAATTTCTTATTCTAAATATGAATCCCTATATTTACAGACAAGTAAATACCTTGTCTGGTACCCGTCACCACTCACCAAAAAAGCTTCTTTTTGTAACAGTTGGAAAGTATTACAAAATTTCGCAGCTGATCAAACACAGAGAATAAGTGTCTCTGAGGTTCCCAGCTCTAACTGACACATCTATAATACAACCTCTACATCTAAGGCTTAGGGAACTCTGCAGAAAAAGGGACAGAAAGAATGTAAGAGTCAGAGGGACAAGACACCTGCTCCTAGTTAAGGCATTCTAGACATGATAGGGAGACTGCACCAGTGAAATCTCCAGTGTGGTAGTTTAACAAGGTATGAATATAATAACAAAACCACTTAACATACCAAGATGGATAGGGGAAATCTCAAGGGTCTCACCTCAAGGTGAAGAGCTGCAACCAGTCAATTGATGCTGGAGGAAGGAGAATCAGTTGTCTCCAGAACCAGCTTAGCTTCCCAGAGAAGTAATCTAACTCCAAGTGGGCAACGCTAAGCACAGGCACACAGGTGTACCACTTAATGAACTCAATGTATAGTGTGTGTGTGTGTGTGTGTGTGTTTGTGTGTGTATGTGTAACAATATTAATTAAAGAAGGGGACAGGAAACTGAAAGAGGTTGGGGGACATGGGAGGAGTTGGAGGTGGACTGAAGAATGGAAATGGTGAGAAGGCTATTCTCCCGTATGATGGTCTCACACACACCACACACACACATGTTCTTAAAGGTATCCTCTAACTGAAATGTTAGGTGTCTGTTACATTTTCTAGAACACTTACTAAATGTGAGTAAGTCTGCAAGGCAGGGGTCCTTGAAATGGTTAGTTACATCAAGTAAGCAATACCAGAGCACAGAGACATCTAAAATATAAACAGTTGCACAGTCCCTATCACACTGTCCATAAGTGAAGCCATAGCAAGCATATAATCATTGAAAAACTCCACAGCCCACTCTTTCCAGCAGCTCCTTGAAAAGGATGGTTCAAGCATAAGATTCTTGGCTCTTCTGTATACTCTTTCCATACTGTCTGAACCACACAATATAATAAATGCCTCCATCCTGTCTGGTACACTAGCTGAATTCCTGCCAGTTAAAATACATTGAATTGTTGGCCTTTCTTTTCTCTAAACAACCTTCCTCATTTTGTGTATGCCAGTGGGTGGCTTCCTGAAATGACCATTTCTTGTTTGGCTTATGGGGATCTGAAATTTTTGCTCTCATTGATTCTACCTATTTCTTCCTCTTTCCACATCAGTGTTATTGATTGAGAAATTCAGAATTTAAAAGGAGTGTTTGAGATATATAGCAAGTTTGAGGTCAGCCTAGGCTTCATGTGTCCATGTCTCAAAACACCAAGCCTCCTCAAATAAAAAAATGTATATATTAACAAATAAGTGCATTCAATCTAAAAAATAAAAAGGAGTGTTTGATTTAATGTACACATAGTCTAAGCATTTTACTCTATAGTCACAGAATTTTTATTTGTCTTATTTTATTTTTACCATCTTATCATCTTCAATGATTTTCTGTGACTCTTCATTATCTTCATGATTAAGAATCCCCATACTTCTTCTCACTACTTGGGTAATACATAACAAAAAGGAAATGGATTATTAAAATATTTGTGCAAAGGAGAATGCAGGTAGATTATTTCTACTGGTAGAAAGTATCTTTAATGTGGAAAGAACAGGTACTAGACTTGTAAGAAATAAAAAGCCTCACTCAGGATTTCCAACAAAGAAAATATTCATAAAGAAAATAAACCCAGGTGCTGTTTGGGGAAAATAGTGAGTCAAATTATCACGAAGTCATTCATAGCGGAAGATGCAGAGGTTGAGAGCCTGGACTCTCAGACCTGCCAGTCATTTATGGTTCTCACACCCACACAGGAGGAGGGTCTGAGAAATTTTGGGGACAGAATCCAGGGACATATGTAAGCTATCTTTTAAGAGGATGAGGGGTAAGCTATCTTGATTTGAAATAAGCACAGGTTCTACAAAGATAAGGCAAGAGTTGGCTTCCTCACTAAAACTGAGGGTGACAGCTCTCACATCTTCCTAGAGAAAAACCTGGAATGAGAAATGGAAAAGTAATCAAAAGCCTGACTTAGGTGTCAGCTTCATAGGTACAAAACTCAAACAAATTAACTTAGTTATAGACAGGGTATAGTTATACCTCAACAAGCTCCACACAGAATGCCAACATGTGCCCTGTAAATATTTAAGTATGTGTTTATTCTAAAGCTGGGATCCAGTGATGCTGGGTGAAAGAAAAGTCTGAGAATTTAAGAAGAGACAGCATTCCTATCTAAGTACTCCCTTGGGTGAAAGCTTTATGTTTAACTCTAAAGCCCTGAGCCCTCAATTGATAACCTGACACACTGATTACTGTTTTTCTGGTTCTTTCTTTGAAAGGACACTAATCCAGCCCCAGGAGAAATAAACAGCCCTAGGAGTGAAGAACAAAAAATACTCTCTCTTCCAACTTGGCCTAGATGTACAGAAGAGGCCAGCATGTGTCAAGAGGATGCCACTGTGCCACCAGTCCTTGCCAGCTGAGCAGAACACTGGCATGATTTGCTTGGTCCCTCTGCAGAGCTATTGACACTCACATACTTGCCTCTCTCTCCATGTGTTTCTTGCCCTAAACAATATTTCACAGTTGCCTACATTAAATTGTGCTTTCTTGCATCCAGCCTCAAGTCATAAAACAAAAAAAACAAAAAAACAAAAATCCTATCCCTTTGGATCCAGCACATGGGACCTAATTAGTTGCTCTATCTGCAAGTTTAGCTTACCAAGAGAAAGATTCAGTGCATTCAAGTTAATGCTCTTTCAGCATCATTTCTATGCACAGGTTTGTGAGCTGCTATAAGATGGGCGCTTTTGAGCTTTAAGCAATGTGAATACCATTCTGTGTTGTCGCTTGTAGCATCATAGATGTTCTGCTTCAATTGCATTACTCAGGGAATCTTCATTTGGTATATGGAAATGCATTATCAGATGAAGAAATAGGATATAACGTCAGGCATAACCGTTCTGAATGGACATCACCTCAGTGTTAATTAAACTCCGCATGTCTCAGTATTTCTCCAGGTTAATAATGCCAGGATATTTTCTTCTGGTGCATTGTCTTTACATTTCAAAGAATTAGTTGAAGGCAAAGAACAAGAGGGAAATGAGGTATTTGTCTGCTCTGAAATGTCTTGATATTAGAGAGCAAATGGGGCTGCTCATACAGAGGAACATGACACTCCACCCCACTCCACACAGCACGTGTTCTGCTTTGTTCTTCAGCAATCAGAATGCGTTTAGGAAGAACCAAATACACACTGTCCCCTGATATCCCTCATGACCAATGCTCTGAGATGACTAGCTTGAACTAGAACTTCACCAGAAGAAACAGCAGTTGTGATATCCAACATTATGGAGAACTAAGATCTAAGAAGGACACAGGGGACACCAAGGTGTGTGCTAATGAGTCAGAAGACTTTAAGTTCAATGAATGGCACAAAAGTCAGGGTCAGTAAACCAGGTTTGGTAGTACACACCTGTAATCCTAGCACTCAGAAGTGGATCTAAGAGGACCAGAAATCCAAGGACTTCCTGGGCTACATGAAATCCTATCTCAGAAAAGTAAAACTGCCCCCTGAAATCACAAAAAAAAGGAGCAAGAAAAAGACTGCCAAATGGTAGGAGTTGAGGGGGCTGTGTGCATCAAGAGATAATAAGTTAAGCTGAATAAATTTTAAGAGATAAATAGGAGGAAGAACCAGGAGTATAAAGAGAGGAAAAATACTCTGAGAGACAAGACCTAAGGGGATCCAAATAGTTCTACCCAGTCACATCTTTTTGGTGCAGAGCTAGTTTTGGTAAGATGGATCCAATGCAGATACTGCTAATATTTTAAAATATCTTTATTTATTCTTTCCCCTCTCTTACGTCTCTCTCATTCCCTCTGGATCCCTTCTTCATCCACCTCCTACTATAATGTCTTTTTTCATAAGTCACTGAGTTTAATTAAAGTTGTTTGCATATGCCTGAGTGTGGGGTTATTCACCAGATCATGGGCAACTTACCAGTGGCTACATCCCTGAGGAAAAATTACTCTCTCCCAGCAGCCATTAATTACTAATAGCTCTTTAGTCAAGGATGGGGCCTATCTGTGTTGGAATAATTATTCCTAGATCATATGCCAGTCTTTGGCAGGTAACTACAGCTGCTGTGAGTTCATGAGTATAATGACCACATCATATCTAGAAGATATATTGACATGTCACAGCACTTCTCCCCATCTTCCAGCTGCTACAACTTTCCACCCTTTCTTCCATGATGTTCCCCGAGGCTTGGCTGGGGAGGTGATACAGATGTCCTGTTTAGGAATGAGCACTTATGGTCACTTATTCTCAGTACTTTGATCAGTTAAGAATCTCTGCACTAATGTCTGCCCACTGCAAAATGAAGCTTCTCTGACCAACATAAAAAGCAGCACTTATCGGGGCTGGAGAGATGGCTCAGTGGTTAAGAGCACTGAATGCTCTTGCAGAGGACCTGGTTTCGATTCCCAGCACCCACATGGTGACTACGAACCATCCTTAACTCCAGTTCCAGGGGACTCTGAAGCCCTCCTCTACCTCTGTGGCATTGCACAACAAGGATGCACTCACATACATGCAGGCAATACACTCATACACATAAAATCAAAATAATAAAATATGAAAAGAGCAGTACTTATCTGTGAATATAAACACAAATATTTAGAAGGCAGGCTGACAACAGTTAGCAAAACAACAGTAATAACTTTACCCCTAGGACCTATGACCTCCCTCGTCATGGGCTTTTGACCATGTGTACATACGAGGTATGAATTCCCTCCTATGGTGTGGGCCTCATATTGAATCAGAAAGCAGTTTTTACCCCTAAAACATTAATTTCGCTATTGCACCAGTGGCCATATCTTTCCTGGCATGTTGGTATGTATTGTTCACTGCTGAGTAAGACTGTTGATGTTTCTCCACAAGTGGCGTGCATATTATCTTCCATATTCTGAAAACTAGCCAGAAGGGAGGAAGTTTCCAGGTCAGTTCCAGCTTGATTTCTTTATGTCTTGAAACCAAAGTATATTAATCAAGACTCTCTAAAGGAACCAATAAAATATATATGCATATATATACAAATCTTTGTTAAGTTGGCTTTCGTGATATAATCAAGAGTCCAAAAGTAGCTGCTCGCACCTGAAAGTTGTGAACCCCATAGTTTCATAGCCCATAAGACTAGGTATCTCATAGTCTCAATCTGGCACTGAAGGCCCAGAAAGTTTCTGGAGAGCAACTGATCCTCAGTCCATGTTGGAAGTATGGAAAAACTGAGTCTAAATCAGTGAAGGATTTATCAGCCAGCAACTTGGTAGCAAGAGGGAAAGGCAATCAAGTAAAGGCAAATAATTTCCCTTCTTCCCCATCAATTGATCTGGGATGCTAACAGAAGGTGCCACAAACATTAGGGGTGGTCTTCCCACATCAATTAAGAATATTCTATGAACATACCTGTGGGCCAACCTGATGTAAAAATTCCTCAATTGAGGTTCCCTGCTCAAATGATTCTAAGTTGTAGCAAGTTGACATCTAAAATCAATCATTGCTGGTGCCTTCAGCAATAGGGTCTCACCACCTACAGCTGGTGGGCAACTAAAAGCAGTGGTAAGAGCCTATAGTGTTTGGGGGCGGCTTGAGAACTTCCTGAACAAAAACTCCGACATGGAGTATACACATGGCACTGAGATTTTCACTGAATACCCGTAGCTTGTGAAAGCAGCATTATCCATCCATGGCTACAACCATTCAAACATTTCTTTTGCATTTTTTATTAAGCTTTTGTAATTTCATACAATGGTACTTAATCAAATTTAGACCTCCTCCCCCATCCAGGCTTCCCCTATCCCCTCACCGGACCTCATGTATTCCACCATACATTTTAGGTCCTATTAATTCAAGCATTTGTACCCAAACATCCTTCAGTGTAAACTCCTTCCCTGGAGTCTAGACATCCCATCTAGCAATCGTATGTAAGTCATACTCTCTCTCACCCAGCAGTGATCAGTCTCAAATAGTTCTCAGTCTAGTACCAGCCTGCCAACTATTTCTGTCCTCTTTGGGCCCTTGTTTAATTGAGTTGACATGGGTCTTGTGCTCGATGACACTATTGCCACAAGTTCACATGTGCAAGCTTCCAGTGGCCTGGAAACCTCTGCTTCCCTGTATTCATTAACCAGTCCTGGCTCTTGCAATCTTTCTGCCCCCTCTTCTGCAATGATCCCTGAGCCGTGGGTGGGTAAGACTCAATATAGGAGTCCTATTCTACACTCTATAGTCTCTTATTCTTTAAAACTTGGCCAGTTGTGGCCTTCTGTGTGCATTTGCCCTCTGTTGTATAAGGAAACTTTACTGGACAGAGTTGAGGGATGCATTAGTTTTCTCTCTACCCCTTGTTCCACTATGTTCCATGAGCCTTAGTTGCAGAGCTTCAACTGTAGATGTGTCACCTAGTACTCGGCATCTCTCAGACATATGCACCCTGTGTCCTACCAGATGTGCAATTCTGCAGTAGCCTCAATCCGTTGCAAAAAGGAGCTTCTTTGACAAATGGTATATGGTATGCTTGTCTGTAAATGTAAGGATCGATATTTGGCATAAAGTAAGACATTTCATTTGTCTAGAGATATGAGATAGGATTTTCTCTAGGATGTATTTCCTCTCCTGCCATGTGTATTTGACTGAGTTTACAGTGCCACCCATATTTCCCTAACACTGAGAGGGCTTTAGGTCCAATTGGACAGCTGTTGATTGCCCCCCAGATAACAGTGCCACCACTGCACCAATAGAGGTAGTTTGCTAATGCTGGTCATTATGGTTATTAGGCTTTAGGACTGGGTTGGTTTTTCTCCCTTGGTAGTTTGCTTGTCATCATCTAGCATTATGATAGTCAAACTTCAGTTAGAAGGCTTCCAGATCAGTTCCTGCTCCACTGTTTTAAGTCCTGTACCCTAAGTATGTCCTTTCCTCAACAATAGGGTCTTATCTACCATTTCTGGGAGATAACCAAGAGGTTTGGCAATAGACTGTGTTATTTTGGGAGTCTCCTGGACAACCTTCACCAACCACTCAAAGGGAGGTCTCTTCTGTCTGGTACTGTGTTCCTTGTCAAGCAGCTCCCAGGTATACATATGCACTAATGTTCAGACACTGTATGTGCATTTTTCATGGAATTTTGAGGGCATCACTTCTCACTCTAGATTTCCTAACCCCCCCAAGATTCATTCATCTCTACTCTTTTTCCACTCATCCAACCTCCCTTCTCCCTCCCTAGTCACAGCATCCCCATTATCTCCAACCTCCCTCTAATACCTGGACTCCCACCATTCTCCCTCTCCTGACTTCCCTCCCCACATCATGGCCCCTTGCATGTCTTTCCCTCTTCTCCCTGCCAAATACACCCGATTTCCCCACCTCTCCCCTGGTAACATCTGTTTCTTACTATACCCCTTTCAAGTTCTTTCTTTTCCTTTACATCAAAATTTATTTATTGACATATAAGGGATTAGCACTACAATCTGCAAATGAGGGAGAACACATATCACTTACTTTTCTGTTTGTGTTGCTTCACTTACTATAACACTTTCTAGTTCCGTCCATTTACCTGCAAATTTCATAATTTCATCTTTTCTTACTGCAGAGTAGAGCTCCATAATTTCATCTTTTCTTACTGTGGAGTAGATGTACCATATTTTCATTAACCAGTTGTCAGTTGAGGGACATTTAGGTTGTTTCCATTTCTTAGCTATTGTGAAGAGAGCAACAACAAACATGGATGGACAGGTATCTCTATAGTATGATGACTCCTTTGGGTACATGCCAAGGAGTGGTATCGCTGGATAATATGGTAGGTTCATTTTTAGTTTTTTGAGGGTTCTCAAAAAAACCCTGCTTTCCATAGTCTTTGCATGAGTTTGCATTCCCACCAGTTTGCATCCTCACCAACATTTGGAGTCTTTCATTCTCTTGGTCTTAGCCAGTCTGACTGGGATAAACTGGAATCTTAAAGAGGTCTTTAATCTGCATTTTTTAAATTATTAAATATGTTGAGCAATTTTAAGGTGCGTCTTAGCCATTTTTTTCTTCATTTGAGAGCTCTGTTTAGTTCTATCCCTCATTTTTTTATTGAGTCATTTACTTTCTTATTTCTTTCTTTTTTGGGCTCTTTGTATATTCTGGATATTAATCCTCTGTTGGATGTGTAGCTGATAAACATTTTCTCCCATTCTGTGGATTTCCTATTCACTTCCTTCCTTCGTTGTTTTTTGTTTTGTTTTGTTTTTGCTGCACATAAACTTTTTAATTTAATGAGTTCCCACTTAGTGATTGTTGACCTTAGTGCCTGAGCAGCTGGTGTCCAATTTAGAAAGTCCTTTCCTATGCCTATATCTTGGAGGGTTCTGCTTATATTTTCTTCTAACAGTTTTTGAGTTTCAGGTTTTATATTGAGGTCTTTGCTCCATTTGGGGTTGACTTTTGTTTGGGGTGAAAGATAAGGGTCCAGTTTCATTCTGCAGGTGGAGATCCAGTTTTGCCAGCACCACTTGTTGAAGATGCTGTCTTTCCTCCATTGTCTGTTCTTAGAATCTTTCTCAAATATCAGGTGGCTTAAATCACATTTATTCATGTTTGGGTCTTCTATTGTGTCCCACTGAACTATATGTCTATTTTTGTACCAGTACTACGCTGTTTTATATAGTCATATAGTTTTATGACTATAGCTCTGTAAAATAATCTGGTATGGTGATCCCCCCAGCATTGTTCTTGTTTCCCAAGATTGCATTGGCTATCTAGGATCTTTTGTGTTTCCATATGAGTTTAGGATGAATTTTTCAAGCTCTGTGAAGAATGTCATAGGTTGTTAGATAGGGATTGCATTGAATCTATAAATTGCTTTTAGTAAGATGGTCATGTTCACAATATTTATCCTACCAATATATGAGCATGGTAGTGTTTCCATCTCATAGTGTCTTCCTCTATTTCTTTCTTTAGTCACTTGAAATTTTCATTATAGAGATATTTAATGTCTTTGGTCAGGTTTATTCCTATTTTTTTTAAGCTATTGAGAATGGGAGGGTTTCCTTGAGTGCTTTTTCGGATTCCTTGTTATTAGTATATAGAAAGTCTGATTTTTGTAAGTTGATCTTGTAACCTGCCATTTTACTGAAAGTATTAATCATTCCTAATAGTTTTCCAGTGGAAATTTTGGGATCTCTTATGTATAATATCATATTATCTGAAAATAGGGATAATTTAACCTCTCTTTTCCAATTAGTCCTCTTTAATTTCCTTCTCTTGACTTACTTCTCTTGCAATAGTTCCAAGTACTATATTGAAAAGGAGTGGAGATAGCGGACGGCCCTGTCTGGTTCCTGATTTTAATGGTGATGCTTCCAATTTTTCTCCATTTAGGATGATGTTGGCTATGGGTTTGTTGTATAGAGCTTTAATTATGTTGAGGTTGTTCCCTGGAGACCAATTGTTTCTAGGACTTTTATCATGAACGCATGTTGAATTTTGTCAAAGCCTTTCTGCATCTATTGAGATGACTATGTGGTTTTTGTTTTTAAGTCCATTTATGTTTTATTACATTTATTGACTTATGTATAATGAACCATCCCTGCATCTCTGGAATAGAGCTGACTTGATGGTGGTGGACTCACTTGATGTGAGTCTGTATGTGGTTTGCAAGTATTTTGTTGAGTATCTTTGTACCCATTTTCATTAAGGATATGGGTCTATAGTTTTCTTTTTTGTTGTGTTTGGGTATTAGAGTGATGCCGGCTTCATAGAAGGAGTTTGGGAATTCTCCCTCTGTCTCTATCTTTTTTAATAATTTAAGCAGTATTATTTGTAGATTTTCTTTGAAGGTCTGATAGAATTCTGCCGTGAATCCATCTGGGCCTGGGTGTTTTTCAGTCAGGAAGTTTTGTATTACTGTTTCAATTTCCTTATTTGTTATGGGTCTGGGTCTGTTTAAGCTGTTGATCTCTTGGTTTACCTTTGTGGTGACAATGATTTTAGAAATTCATCTATTTCTTTTAGATTTTTAAATTTAATGGAGTGTAGATTTTTAAAGTATTCCCTTACAATGTTTTGGATATCTTTAGTGTCTGTTGTGATGTTTCCCCTTTAGTTTCTGATTTTGTTAATTTGGATTTGCTCTTTCTTTCTTTCTTTTGGTTAACTGGGCTAAGGGTCTGTCTATCTTGTTTAACACTTCAAAGAACTAACTCTTAGATTCATTGATTTTTTGGTATTATTTTCTTTATTTCTGCTTCTTAATTTCTGCTCTTATTTTTGTTATTTCTTCTCATGTACTAGACTTGGTGTTGGTTTGTTCTTGCCTTTCCAGAATCTTAAGTTGTACTGACAAGTCATTTACATGTGCTCTTTCTGATTTTTTTAAAGTAGCCACTAAGAGCTATAAACATCCCTCTTAGGACTTGACCCACTCATTATTCTGGGGTGTATTGTTTAATCTCCACGAGTTTGTGTAGTTACTGGAGCTTCTTTCTCTATTGATTATGTTTTATTGCACTGTGATCTGATAGAAGGCATGGAATTATTTCATTTTTTTGTATTTGTTGAGATTTCTTTTGTGTCCCTGAATGTGGTCAATTTTAGAATAACTTGCATGAGCTGCTGAGGGGAAAGTGAATTCTTTGGTTCTTGGGTGGAATATTCTGTAGATGTCTATTAGATCCATTTCATATAAGATGTCATTTAATTCATATATCTCTCTGTTTATTCTTTGTCCAGTTGGCCTGTCTATTGAAGATAGTGGGGTATTAAAGTTACATACTATTACTGAACTGCAGTTAATCTCTGTTTTATAGTCCTGGAGTACTGATTTTATGAAATTGGATGCTCCAGGTTTGGTGCATATACATTCATGATTTTAATATCTTCTTGGTCATTGTTGCTTTGATTGGAATGAGGTAACCCTCTTTATCTCTTTCTGATGAGTTTTAATTTGAAGTCTATTTTGTCATTATTAGAATTGAGACATCTGCTTGCTTCTTAGGGCCATTTGCTTTGAACATTTTTTTCTATCCTTTCACCCTAAGATAGCATCTGTCCTAGAGGTGAGATGAGTTTCTTGAAGGCAGAAAAAAGAGATGGGTTTTCTTTCTTGGTCCATGGCACCAGCCTGTGTCTTTTGACAGGGGAGTTGAGGCCATGGAAATTTACTTTTATTATTGAAAGCTGTGTATTGAATACTGTCAATTCAATTTCTTCATGTTTGTGGCCCTATTTTGTGTTTCTGTTGTCATGCCTTTCTTGTTTTCTTTCTGCAACCTCTTGGGTATACTCATTCCTTCTTTCTTTGGTCCTTTGTATTGCCTTGAGTATTCTCTGTAGGGCCGGTTTCAATGACATGAATCCTTTCAGCCTATTCATGCCGTGAAAAATTTCCTTGCCCTTTTGATCTTAATAGATAGTTTTGCTGGATAAAGTATTTGGTGTTGACATCCATGATTGTTTAGAACTGGGAATACTTTGGTCCAGGCTCTTCTGGATTTCATGGCTTGCCCTGAAAAGTCAGCTGTAATTCTGATGGGTTTTCCTTTATGTGTAACTTGTTTTTCTCTAGTAGCTTTCAGTACCCTCTCTTTGTTCTGTACATTTAATATTTTTACTGTGATATGCTGTGGAACTTTCTGTTTGGGTCATGTCTAATTGATGTTCTTATGTGCTTCTTGAATCTCTATAGGTATGTCTTTCCTTAATTTAAGGAAGTTTTCTTCTATAATCCTATTGAAGATCTTTTCAATGCTATTGGCCCTGACATTCTTCTCCTTCCTGTCTGTCTATAATTCATAGATTTGGTGGTTTCATGTTGTCACACATTTCCTGAGTATTCTGTTCCTTCCTGTATTTTTTTACTTTTACATTGTTTTTGCTTAAGGGATCCAGATCTTAAACTTTGTCATTCAGTCTTGATATTCTGTTTTCCATTTCATTCATTCTGCTTTTGAAACTTTCTCCTGTTGTTTTTAATTGGTTTATTGAGTTTTTAAATCCTGTGTTCATTTCCGCTTGGATTTTCTTCACTATTTCTATTTCTTTTGTGAATTCACAAGTTATGAATTCACAAAATTTTGTGAATTTTCAAGTTATGAATTGTTTTTGATATTTCATTAAGCTGCATATTTGTATATTCTGGGTTTCCATCATAAGTTTATGTCTTTCCTCTTTGAGTTCTTTGAGTTGTTTGTATATTCTTGAAGTTCTTTGATCATGTTTATGATTATTCTTTGAAATTCTGTGTTCTGGGGTTCTTCAGGGTGGTTCTCATGTCTGTGTACTTCTATAGGAATAGTGCATTTTGTTGGGGACATATTTTCTTGATTTTTTTATATTGTTCATGTTCTTTCATTGCCATTTGGGCATATGAATGTTCTTTGCTGGTTATGTATCCAATAGGAACTTCTACACTGCTTTTTTAAAACTTAATTTTGGTTCTGTTAATATTGTTTATGCTGTTTAGTTACTTTTTGTTCAGGTATGGAAGATAAATTGGTAGATATTTTGAGTTCTTGCAGGATAGTAGACTGGTCAGTGTTCTGGCTGAGCAGTCTGCCTGATCTAGAGGCTGGGAAGTTGATGGTGTGGGGACCACCTGGTGAGGGATTTAGGGATCTGTGGTAGAGTGTTTAGCTAGTTTGGGTTAGGAAGTTAGTCCATGGACCTGAGGTGAAGGAATTGGAGGCTGACTCAGTCTGAGGCTGGGAGAGGACAGGGTGGGTGTGAGTGAGAGGAATGGGTAGAGGGGCAGTCTCAAACTATTTTTTTAAAATATGTATTTTAGCTAATAGTGGGTTTCCATAAGGCTTACCATACAATTTTGTTTAATTGTCTTCTCACCCACTCTTCTTCTTCATCTGATAATATTTTATAGCAGAGGTATTGTGGTTTAAATGCAAAATGCCCCCCATCAATTCATGAGTTGGAACACTGTCCCCAGCTGATGGTGCTATTTAGGAATGTTGTGGAGCTTTTAAGACATGGAGTCTCGGGACTGGACAGACAGCTCAATGGTTAAGAGCACTGGCTGCTTTTTCAGAGAACCAGGACCTACATGATGGCTCACAGCTACTTGTAACTCCAATTCTAATGGATGTGACACCCTCTTCTGACATGAATGTGATGTCTATAAACACACACACACACACACACACACACACACAAACACACACACACAGGCTCACACACATACACATAAATAAAAAATAGATAAAAATTTTTGGTCTTTTTAAAATCTTTTTGAGACAGTGTCTCTCTGTTGTCCCAGCTGGACTGGAACGTACTGTACAGACCAGGCTGGCCTCGAACTCATAGAGATCTGCCTGCCTCTGCCTCCCAAGTGCTGGGATTAAAGGCATGTGCCACCACGCTCAGACTGATAAATATATTTTTAAAAAAGACATGGAGCCTTGCTAGAGGAATTGAGTCACTGAGGGTGAACCTTGAGGTTTTATAGCCTGACCTCACTTCCTGCTCTTTCTCTGCTTTCTGACTCGGTGCAATGTGACTAGCTGAACTCCTGCTCCTGCCAGGCCTTCCCTGCCTGCTTCTAGGTCTTTCTCACCTTGCTACAATGATCCTTTTGAACTATAAGTCAAAATAAACTTTTCCTCCTTTAACTTGTTTTATTGCAGGCATTCTGTTTCAGCAAGAGAAAAGTAAATAATAAAAGAGGCAATAGTGAAAGCCAGGATAGGGAATGATAACAGTCAGCCCTCTGCTGGCAGTGCTCCATCATGAATATCAGACCCCAGTGTTCTTTTATGAGCTGATGGGTACCCCAGAGTGGAAACTGAGGAGACACTATCAAAGCTCCTGGTATCTGTGGAAACTGAGAAGGTTACTTATGTCTTGCCCATATATAGAGAATATGTGCCTCTTTTCCCATCCCAGACAGAGTAAAAATGAAACCTGATATTGTAGCAGAATTCTCCACATACACTCTGCAGGGCCAACTTACATGTAAGTGCATATACTGGCTGCCTTTGTCTACACCACAAAGTGGGACAGGCTGTAGCCGCAGCAACCCACTGAACAGGAGAGTGCAGACCCTTCTGTCAGGCCTTCTCCTCTTATCTCTCTCCTACACAGCCCTGCTCTTTCTGTTGATTCTTCACCCTGTTGCCCCACAACTCTAAGTTTATCTTTGAATTTGTACTTTATCATAATCTTAACTTTCAACTCCCGTGTTTTAATCTCTTACCTTGATAGCTCTGATTTTTTGTTTTCTTACTAGTTGTATGCCTCTGGCTTATTTTTCTTTAGTCCTACCTTAAAAAAAAAAAAAAAAAAAAAAAAAAAAAAAAACTCTTACTGACTTGAAATGTTGAGGCCATGTTTTTTCGCTTTTCTTACCCAATTGTCTTTAGTTATCTACAATTCATTTTTAAACTTCTTGGCTTTTTATTTATTTTCTTTGCTCTATTACCTGTTTTTAAAGCTCTCCTCGATGTCCTTTTTCCGTATGTGTATTTTTTTTCATCTCACCATTTGTCATGTTTTAGTGACTGAACAGGACATCATCCTGGAGATATTCACAATATAGAGAGAACCCATCTAGAGGCATTCTTACTCCTAACTACCCCTATATGCATCTTTTCCATTTCTCTCAATAGGTTCCTTAGCTGTCTTAAAAATACTTTGTAAAGAATCTTTCCCTAGGAGATGTGGCGATGACTTACTGGTAGAACTCCTAGGGGATCAAATCCTTGCTGTTCAGAATATTGTTTACAATGTGTGCCACATAGGCATATATGGACTCCAAAGTTTACATCATTGTCCTGTGAGCATATTATCTATCCCTGGACAGGTTGGGTAGGAAATGGTGAGGTGTATCTTACTCAGTTCTTTGGGCTTGATCTTGATGAGGAGTCAGGTAGGTCGAGTGACAAGGACAGGGCCATAGCCTCCGCAGTCTGCATCTGTTTGTTCCTTGCATAGTTATTTCTCTGACCTTCCTTGGGGGTTTTGGTGTGGGGAGGCTCATGGGAAATGCTTATCTGAATCTGCACAGTGCTATTCCATCTTTTCCCTCATCATGAAAACCAGGAGATGCTGTCTGCAGCAGGGGTGATTCTATATGGAGTTTCTAATTAGGGGCAGAAGTACTTCCAAATGGATCCTTCTTTCAAACTATCAGGCCTACACTGCCCCCAAAGGCTTGTCTATGGATCGCTTCATTTTCTGACATGATAGATTTCCCAGCCCTCACTAGTTCCCAATCTCCTAAAATCCACAGCGTATAATAGTAGTATAGTCAAGGGTAGAGTGGTTTAATTCTCTGCTAGAGTACCCAAGGACAACAGGGTGATTGAAATCCCTAACAAGTGCACACTAGCACCACCTTCTTGTCAACTAAGTCAATGGAACAGTGTCACACCTCACTTAAGGACTACTATTTTTCTTCAGTTTGACATCTGCAGCACATCAAAATTGGATTCTTTCTAAGAGAAGGTGGTAGAATTTGAGCATCTGTTACATATAGATCTTAGGAGCTGAGGGCCAAAGAGGCCACATGGTTTGTGAGGCTTCGTGTCCATCTTAGAGACCTTATAAGGCAGTCGGTAGTACAAAAAACATGAACAAAATAGTAACATGATTCACAAAATCCTTACCTGTCAAGACCCCTCCTCTTCTTCCTTCATCTCATTAAGGAACCACTCATCCTCAGCTTATGCTCCCACGTGACTTTAATCTTCTTGGGTTAGCTGACCCTCTTACTAAGTCAGTTTCCTCTTACTCTACTTCCATTAGATAGAAAGTTGTTGAAGAGCTCAGACTATTACCAGACAGACTATACATAAATGTACAATAAATCTTTCTAAAAGAGGTATCACTGTGATTCTAAATGAACTACCTCTTTTTCTCTTTAACTCTCTTTCTCCTTCTTCCCCTTTATGTGTGTGTGTGTGTGTGTGTGTGTGTGTGTGTCCACATGTGCATATATCTGTGTGTCTGTGTGATGGTGGTAGTCAGGCCAGGTTACTGCTTTCAGCCAGTCTTTTTTCACTGCTAAGTCCTTAAAATAACTGTGGGCTGCAGCCTATGAGCAATAGAAATGATCTAATTACCACAGTCCTCCAGCTTATGTTTTTGTGAGACAGCCCAGTCATACATAAAGAAATGTGTATGTGTATGGAAGCATTTCTGAGCATAAGTGACACATGTGGTGAAACCTTTGTAAACAAGCATAGCAGAAACGACACAAATAAAAATGCCTAGTGGACAGCTAGTTCAAACTGTATAAAGAGATCACTTGGAAGGGTGAGAAATACCTAGAGATATCAGCGTCTGTAAGCACAATACCATTTTATGCATATTTCTTCTATCATCAACTACACTGTAAGGTCCCAGAAGGCAAGCACTGAAACTCAGGCCCTATAATTCCCTTGGAATCTTATACTGAGAACTGTCTAAAACAACCACTGTCATATTTTGGATATTGAATGTTCTGTAAAAACCCATGTTTGTAAAAGGCTTGGTCTCCAGGTTGGTCCTACCAGGAGATAGCTGAACTTTTGAAAAAAAATTATTGAGCTTTTATAATTTCGTACAACAGTTCTTAATCAAATGTAGACTTCCCTCCCCCATGCATGTCCCCTGTACCCCCAGTGGGACTTCAAGTATTATGCCATACATGTTAAGTCCTATCCCTTCAAGCATTTGTACCCAGATGTCCTTCAACCCAAATTCAACCACTGGAGTCTAGTTAGCCCATCTAGAGATCATAAGTAAGGCATACTCTCCCTCTCCCAGAAGCAATCAGTCTCCAATACTTCTAAGTCGAGGTCTGGCCTGTCACCCATTTCTCTCCTCTCCCCTGGGCCCTTGTTTCATTGAGTTGGAGTGGGTACAGTACTTGATGCCACCATTGCCACAAGTTCACATGTGCAAACTTCCAGTGGCCTGAAAGTTTCTTCTTTCCTGTGTTCACGAACCAGCCCTGGCTCTTATAATCTTTTGAACCCCTCTTCTGCAATAATCCCTGAGCCATGGGTGGGTGAGGTTCAATCTAGGAGCCCTATCCAGGGATACACACTTTGCAGTCTCTTATTCTTTAAAACTTGGACAGTTGTGGCCTTCTATGTGCATCACACTCTGTTATATAAGGAAGCTTCACTGGTGAGAGTTGAAGGACACATTAGTTTTCTCTCTACCCCTCATTCCACTATGGGAAGCAATGTGGAGAATTCTCAAAAACTAAAAATGAGCCTACAGTATGATCTAGTTGTACCACTCCTCGGCATACACCAAAAGGAGTTTGTTGCTGCTCTCTTCACAATAGCTAAGAAATAGAAAGAACCAAAATGTCCCTCAACTAAAGAATGGATAATGAAAATGTGGCACATTTACGCCATGGACTTCTACTCCACAGTAAGAAGAGATGAAAATTTCAGGTAAATGGATGTAACTAGAGAGTGTTATACTAAGTGAAGTAACACAAATGCAGAAAAGCAAACAATATATGTCCTCCCTCATTTGAAAATTGTAGCATCAATCCCTTATATGTGAGTATATATTCTGATGTACATCAGGAGCCAGGAAAATAGAAAGGATATAGGGATGTAAAGGAAAAGAAAGAACCCTAAAGAGGGGTATAGTAGGCAACAGATGTTACTGGGAGGGAGGTGGGGAAAGTGGGAGTATTTGGCTAGGAGAAGAGGAGGGAGGGACCTACAAGGGTCACAGTGTGAAGGGGATAGAAGTCAGGAAAGGAGGTGATGGAGGGATACAGGTGTTAATGGGGGAGGGTGAGGATAATGGGGGTGCTGAGACTGAGGAGGGAAGAGGGAAGCCGAATGGGAGGAAAAAGCAGAGATGAATCAATCTTGGGGGGCTAGGGAACCCGAAACCCCATGAGAAATGCACATATAGTGTCTAAACATTAGTGCATATGTATTCCTAGGGGCTGTTTGGCAAGGATCACAATGCCAGACAGACAAGACCTTCTTTTGAGTGGTTGGGGAGAGTGATTCAGGAGATTCCCAAAATAACACAAGCTATTGCCAAAGCTCCTGCTTATCTCCCAGAACTAGTTGATAAGATGCTACTGCTGACGACAGGACTTACTTGGGATACAGGACTTGGAGCAATATAGCAGGAACTGACCTGGAAGCCTTCTACCTGAAGTTTAGCTCTCATAATGCTAGATGTTAATATGCAAACTGCTAAGAGAGAAAAATCAATCAGTGGTACAACCCAGCCCTAGAGTCTAGCAATCATAATGGCCAGCATTGGAAAACTACCTCTATTGATGCAGTAGTGGCACTGTTATCTGGGGGCGATCAGTAGCTATCTAATTGGACTTAATTTTCTCTCAGTGGGAGTGAACTCATGGGTGGGATTGTAAACTCTGCCAAATACACATGGCTGGAGAGGACATAGATCCTAGAGAAAACCCTATCTCTGTCATATTGCTAGACAAATGAAATTTCTTACCATATGCTAAATATGGATCCTTATATTTACAGACAAGCATTCTCTACACCACTCATCAAAGAAGCTTCTTTTTTGCAACAGATGGAGACTACTGCAGAGCCCCGCAACTGGTCAGACACAGAATATACATCTGAGAGATGCACAGTCCTAAGTGACACATCTACAGTTGAGCCTCTTCACCTAAGGTTCACGGAACATAGCTGAACTTTTAAGGAGGGAAGGTACTGTGGAAGGTTAGTCCTTAGTCCATAGATGGCATGCCCTCAAAAGGGAATATAAGACCCCAGTCTTTTTGTCTTCCTCTCTTT
>NW_008360330.1:3701970-3706025 GCF_000622305.1 Nannospalax galili | reverse complement strand
GACGTGATAATAATTGAACCAAACCTCTTGCATGTCAGGTACTTGCTCTGCGGCTGAGCTATTCGCAGCTCTAAATCTCATTTTGAAGAAGGTTGGACACTGTTGGACACTGTGGTTCTGTAGAAGCAGTGGCAAGAGTGTGGGGAAAGGAAATCACACAGTTTCCACCCTATACTAACCTCCTGGAGGCCTTGTAGAAGCTGTTTCCTAGAAGGAAGCACAGGCTGAGAGCCTGACATATGGCTCCATCCCTGGCTGTTTTTACCTTGGGAGGAATTATTTTACTTCTACCTTAGCTTATTTATCCTAAGAGGCTATCCCAGCCCTAATTGGTCTATGATTTTCAATAGTACTTTGATAAGAAAATGTGTAATGGATGACATAAATTAATGATATACTAAATTATATTGTAGGTGGCAATAATAACTGAGATTTGTACATGGCTTTACACTTTTCAAAGTGTTTTTGCATGCATTATTTAATCTGATCCTTGCCAAAGCCATTGAGATAAATAAAATTATTTCATTCATATTTTATGAATGAGGAAATAAAGACTTAGAGTCTTGTCCCAAGGCCACTAGGGGAGTATGTGGCACAACAAATGCTCAGACCTCCAGAATTCAGAATTCTAGCTTTCTTTGCTACCTGGGGATGTAATGAGTTACTGACTTATCAGTTCTGACTTCTTTTTTAGAAATTTTTGTGAAATTTATAGAATATAGCATAACAACTTGTACAATGAATTTTTATCATATTTAGATCCCCCTATCTGCAACTGTACCTCACTTACTACCCCTGCCCAATTTCATGTTCTCTCTCTCTCTCTCTCTCTCTCTATATATATATATATATATATGCCTATAGTGTCTAATTTTTGTCTATAAAAGTCCAATGTTCTTCAATATAAATCCATCCACTGGAGTCTGAGTAACCTACCATGAGTAATGCCCTTAAAAGAGACAGATTCTCCTCTCTTCAGCAACCACCAGTTTCTAGTAGTTCCTCAGGTAGGGTTGGGCCCCTTACTTACTTTCACATGTATGAGCTGAGATTCTGTATGGCTTGAGCTTACATGGGACTTATACATGCTGTTACCAATGCTGTGAGTTCATATGTGTAACTTTCTAGCTGTCTGGAAAAGTTTATTTCCTTGTTATTCACCACATCTGGCTCTTACCATCTTTGCTCCCCTTCTTCTGCAATGGCTCCTGAGACTTTGGAGGGAGAAATTGATATAGATGTCCAGTTCAAGGATAAGCATTCTTCAGTCTCTTATTCGCTGCATGTTGGCCAATTATGGATTTCTGTTAATGACCATCTGCTGCATAAGAAATCTTCTCTGGTGAGAGTTGAGAGATGTTTTAATCACAGCAGTTTTGGGAAAGTACATGGATCTGGAGTGGGTAAGGATCCTAGTGACCCAAGTAGGCTTGAGAGCGACATGGTAGAGAGAACTTGCCATGGCCCTGAATTCTTGCTGTGTGGGAGACAGAATTACACTTTATTATTATACTGTCATTATTGTCTAGGACATTTCTTTAGTCTCTGATCTGTTTCTGCATCACACATTTAATGATCACTCACCTTTGTACAGATATAGGGGTATGGCATTGATATAGCCTTGAATCAGCATGGTCCTTATTAAGAACCCAGTGTAAAGAAGCAACTACAACTGGAGGGGAAATAACCACATAACAGTACAGTGTACTAAGATGGTTAATCTCTATTGTCAGCTTGATGAGATCTAGAATCACCTGGGAGAGAGGACCCTGAGTCTCCCAGTGGGAGATTACCTTGAATAGGTTAATCCAGGTGGGACAATTCACCCACTGTGGGTGGCACTACTCCCTAGGCTAAGGTTCTAGACTGAAAAAGAAAGGGAAAAGTGAGCTGAGCACAAGCACTCATCATTCCTTGATTCCTGAGTGTGGATGTGATGTGACTGGCTCCTTCAAGCTCCTGTTGCCTTGACTTCCCCACCATGATGGACTATAACTTTGAACTATGAGCCAATATAAGCCATTTTTCTCTTACATTGCCTTCTTCAGGGTTTTCTTAAGTCATAGCAACAGGAAAAGATGCTAAGACACATAGGAACTTCTATCTCTGAAACATAAATGCAGGAATATTGTGAAATCATAAGTGTCTAAGGCTCTTTTATCTGGGACTGGCACTATCTCATTCTTTTCACAAACCAAACCTCTGTCAAGTGAGTAAAAGATTACATACTTGGTCACGGCTCCAACTTCAAGTCACTACACCCTGCTTTTCTCAGAATCAGAAAACACTCTCTTCTTGGACCATCTATGACAACCTAACTTTTGCTTTCTGCTCATCTGCGTGTGCTCATCCTGCATAAAGAAACGTGCTACACGTTTTCTATACAACTTCTGCTTAATCTTTGTTATAGATACACAGTCTTATCAGGTGAGCACCACAGGCAACATTTGCTTTTCACTTGCAGTGCCAGATCTGAACATGCTAGACAGTCAATAAACATTTGTTTGATTAAGATTCCCAGATGGAGAATCCACATGGCTGGGAAGTACCAAAATGAATCTCCTACAAGTACTTCCATTAAACAAGGGAAGTGAATTACAAACAGTCCCAAATCTTCTCTTGTGTGTTTCCATTTGGTAAAGGTAGTCACTCCTCAAGCTCGCCCTCCATCCCCTCAGTCCACAGGGTCTAAGAGCTTTGGTGACTATACGCCACACATACCTGCTCACTGGGGTTGGGGCAAACAGAAGAGTTTGACTCTCTAAAGTAGGCTTGTGAAATATATCTTGATCTAGCAGAGAAGATGTTAAAAAGTGATAAAAAAAAATGGAAAGAAATTTATTGTTGTTATTTTTACCTGCATCCTGTTTCTGGCTGTGCTGCTTCCTTCTGAAGGGGCCTTGGCACATATGTTGCTTATGAGTGCCAGTTTTCCCATCTGTAGAATAATCCCTACCCTTGATCCTCTGCTCACACGGGTGTCTGGAAGCCTAGGGAGGTAGTCTGTGCTGTGCATGCCGGAGCCTGGACAAAAAGCATTGTACAAATAAAGGCAGTCTTTCCTATTTATAGTACACAGAGTGGTTCAGAAGTGTTTTTCATGCCCTGTCCTGTTTCTTACATCTCCTAACCCAAAAGTCTCCCCTCTGCTTGTACCCAGAAGCACAATGGTTCTGATCTACCTGTAGTTGGATTAATTGCACAGGAGCCTGAGAAATCCCATCTAGTTAGGCAGCCTGCCTGTCTCTCAAAGCTTTTGCAAGCTCTTCTCTTTATTGAGAAAGGTAAAAAAGACATCACTGAGAACGACAACTAGCTGATTCCTTTATTAGGTCAGCCTTTTCCTGAAGGGTCTCCTTGTCCCTTAAGCCATCTTCTCATCTGAAACTTACTTCGCACTGTGATGGCTAGATGCAGGAACTCTCTTGCTCAGTTACCTTGGCAACCATTTCTATTTGTTGAGAGTGAAGTTTACTGTTTGATTGTCATTGTTGCCCCTATGCCTCATAGTACAAGAGTGGTGAATAAACTCTGTGGATGAGGCAAAACAAAGGAAATGATCCAGTGTGACTGGAGGAGAAAGGAAGTCAGCCCGGGAAACCTCTGGAAAGGCCTCTATTGAGTCTTTGGATCCTACAGGGCAGAGCATACATTTAAAAAAGCTGTTAATAGATGAAAACAATTTTTCCAGAATGATTTAAAGGCAGGTAAGTAGATACATGGCATGACAGACCATTCCCTGTGAGTGCCATGGGCCCAAGGACTTCACAGGCTGGGCCCATCTCCTCATGGTAGGTCATACAGCCACATTTGTCTGTTTCCCTCATCCTCAGTGAGCTTAGACATTATGGATCCACTGACATTTACTGAGGGTTCACAGTTCAATCTGAAAAAAATCAAAATATCACTAGTGTTCTGTGTCTCACTTATATCCTTAAAGCATAAACATGTGATTCAAATGGTTTTGTTTAACCTTAACATGGCATTTAGTCCAATTTTTATTTTTAACTTTTCTTCATTTGAGTTTGAAAGATGAGAGTATTCTGACTTCTTTC
>NW_008360330.1:3653275-3701369 GCF_000622305.1 Nannospalax galili | reverse complement strand
TTAAAAATTAAAAAAAAAAATAAGAGTAGCTTGATGGTTGTATTCTTACTTAGCATGTGCAAGGTCCTGGGTTGAATCTCCAGAAAAGCAAATTAACATCTTCTACTTCTTTGAGTGACAAGAGTGAATATTATGTTAAGCATTTGTTTAGATTTCTTTTATAATGTGCACATTTTTCTTTCCCCTCATATCTACCCATTGGATTTGTTAAAAAAAAAAATAAGAGTAGCTTGATGGTTGTATTCTTACTTAGCATGTGCAAGGTCCTGGGTTGAATCTCCAGAAAAGCAAATTAACATCTTCTACTTCTTTGAGTGACAAGAGTGAATATTATGTTAAGCATTTGTTTAGATTTCTTTTATAATGTGCACATTTTTCTTTCCCCTCATATCTACCCATTGGATTTGGTTCTGTCACATGAAGTAAACCCATCTTCTGTTTGTGTAATCTCTTTCAGTGTTTCACGGAGCTCTTACAACTCACTGCTTCTCTTTTTCAAACAAAACACTCAAAACTCCTTTAACCATTTGACCCATGCTAGTTTTCAAACCATTTTCTCTCTTGTTTTCTTTCTTCTTGAAAACTACCTGTTTACCTAATTCTTAAAATGTAGTGATTGGTTTAGTTATATATCACAGCCATCTAGGGAAAAGACAATGAATCAATTAACAGAAAACATTTGGCTGGTGAAAAAGAAACTCAATCCAATGTTATAAAATGTTTATTGATCACTTACATGAATCTAGCTTAATGTCTGACCAATTAAACCTACTTAAAGGCTCTGCTTGGCCAACACCTTCCACTGGATTTTAAGCAATGAACCCATGTGCATGTTCATGAGAGGAGTTGCAGTTGATTTTCCACTCTTAACTGTTCCTTGAACATGCTGGTGTTCAATAAACATGATATCAAAATAATTATAATAAAATTATGCAAAATCTAAGACTGGGTAATTAATGAAGAAGTATTTGAACTGTCAGTCGTGTCTTGAGCCCTAAAGGGAAAAATAATAACCTGACAATATAAGTGAAATATGAGATCAACCAATTAATTAGCAGAATAATTTAATCTGATGCTCTGAAAGTAGGCCAATTAAAATACACTGTTACTATTTAACATTGATTAAGCAAGGTGCTTGATTTTGAACAGAGTTTGAAAATAGACCTTATTCCTACCCTCAGGGAACTTGAAGCTAATTTGAGCTGCATATAAGAGGACAAAGGAATAGAAGGCGTGGTGCTGATTTATTTCCTTGAGCTCCTCCCCTAGCATTCAGAAGGAACAGTTGGAAGGAGCACTCCCACCACCACACTTTTCCAGCCTTCTTGGTTTATTTGTGAGTCCCATCTTTATTAGCCTCAGTAGAAGTGGGAAATATCAAGTCAAGGCAGAAAAAAATCATTAGAGAAAGAAAAATCTTTCCCTCAAATATGAGCTTTATGATACTTGAGCTACTTGGTGGAAAGGAAAATCCCAGATATCATTAGTGTCTTTAGTAATTTGTTAGGACTAACTCATCAGTTGCTAATGAAACAATAACAACAGTAAATACAAAAACAACCAAAACCATCTTTCCTTCCAGCACTTAAGGGGATACTTGTACCTACTCTCAATTTTAATGATGTTACAAGGATAAACCTCAAAATAGCCCATTAATTGTTCATTTGACTTTAAGGAATTCTGCCTCTGACATAAATAATTGTAGTCCAGTTGTAGTTACAGATTGTAAAATGTTTCTTAATCTCTCTTATCATCTGTCTCCTTGTGAAATACTTAAGTTTTAAAATTTATTTTATTTATTATTTTTATTTTATGTATATGAGTGTATTGCCTGGATATATGTAAGTGCAATGCCCATGGAGAGTCTGAAGAGGGCATCAGATCCCCTGGAACTGGAGTTCCCTAAGGGTACTGGACTTAGGTGATCTGCAAGAGTAGTCAGTGCTCTTAACCACTGAGCCATCTCTCCATTTCCTCCTGTGGTTTTGAAGTCTCCCTTTCAACACCTGTGCTCCCAGTGCATCCTGATCAGTATGCTGATGTTTTAACACTGTCCCTGCAAAGAATCCCAAATTCCTTTTAATATTAGAATTCATAGAGAAAATGCTGGGGAGAACTGATTCTGCATGGGCACCAAGCTGTCTCATAAGAGACTCTCAAATCTTATCACAGACAGGCTTCCTGCTTTCATTAGCATATGTGGTGATGTAAGAGGCCAAAATGGATGATCATTTGTCAAAATATATTGTAGGCTGTACTAACACACTACATTAAAGCTAAGTGTGGTGCTCCATGCCTGGAATTGTAACACTGGAGAGGTTGAGATGTGAGGATCATGACTTTGAGGCCAGCTTGGGTTATATAGTTAGACCCTATGTAAATAAATAAATAAATAAATAAAACAAAATAAAATACTACTGCTACTACTAATACTACTAAAATACTAAATTATTATTGTACTTAAGCAAAAAACAGTGCTGAAGTCATCTACTAAACCTATTACTTACTGCAAAGCAACAATGTGTTCATCTATTACTATAGGTTCAAAAATCTATTTACCTAATCCAATCTCATTGTTAGAAATACTAATATAAACCATGAGTACAGTATTCACCCTTATCCATGGAGGCTGCTTGAAACTGTACCTTAAATATACAGTAATGTGCTTTTCTCACTGTTCTGGAGCATTGCCATATTGTACAGACAGGTTCATCTGTCCTTCAATTGCATAGACCCTGATGCCTTGTTTGCATCTCTTCTCTTGTGTTGGGTTGAACATAAGTCTTTCAGTAGCCACAATAGTTGATCTGATAACCATTAAATAAGTGACTTATTGGTGGGCAGGGAACCTAAAAGGTAAGGATATGGTAGACAAATGGATGATTCATGTCCTGCACAGGTAAAGTGGGATGATGTGAGATTTCATCATGTTAGTCAGAACAGCCTTAATTGAAAACTTATAGTTTATTTCTGGATTTTTTTTCTATTTAATATTTTCAGACTTCAGTTGACCATAGGTACTTGAAACCATGGGTAAGTGATAACACTGTAATTGAGCTCTTACTCAAGTTTACTAAAGGGATGTGTTTTCCATGTGTGCTAGTTACTTTTCTTCTTCCTAGGACCAAATACCTGACAAGAGCAACATAAGAGAAAAGAGTTTACTTTGGCTCACAGTTTGAGGTGGTACAGTCTATCACGGTAGAAAAATCTTGGTGGCAAGAGGGTGAAGTCACTCACCACATTGTGAAGCAGAGAGAGATGACTGCTGATGTCAGATTGCATTTTCATCATTAGTTAACTCAGTGTATATATGCACACATGTATGTGTGTGCCTGTAGAGGCCAGAAGTCAACATTGGGAGTCTTTCTTTGTTTTCCACATTATTTTTTGAGACAGGATCTCTCATTGAACCTGGAGCTCACTAATTCAACTGGATTAGCTGGCCACCAAGTCCCATAGATCCTCTTGTCTCTACCTCCCCAGCACTGAGATTATGTGTATGTGATGCTGTACCCAGGTTTTTTTGTGAGTCTCGGTGATCTGAACTCAGGTCTTCATGCTTGTGGTATAGTAGACACTTTATTTGCCAAACATCCCCCAGGCTGATTTGTCTTTTTTATTTAGTCCTTGACCTCAGGCCATGAAATGTTATGGCCCTGATCTTATATCCTTAGTTAAAGCCCTCTGGAAAACATTCACAGACATGTGTTTCCTAGGTGATTCTAACCCATCCAAGTTGACAATGAAGAAGAACCATCACATCATGTACTATTTCATTAAATCCTTGCAACATACAAGGTAGACATAGACAAGAGGAAAGGAAATTGAAGCTTAAAAATTAAGCAACAAATTAATTGGCTCAAGTCCACCTGGTATGAATTTCTTGATATGATACTTCTGTGTTTTACTCCCTCCTTGATAATAGTATGTCAGGGTGTAAAGCTACAGTGGTTACTTGGGCATACATGATTTTGACAACTTGTCCATCATTGCTCTTTCTAACGTGTACATCAGTTTACATAGCCTTTGTACATACTGAATTTATCTCTCTTTGCATGCTCTGTACATATTTATGATATTATAACAATTTGCTGAACTCAGGGTGTGAACGTCTCCATGGTGACCACTCTTTTCTTCACTGTGGTCACATTTGCACTATGAAGAAATCACCTAATTGACTGAGTTTACTTATTTACAATTTTACATTATTTTCCTTGTAAGCCCAGTCTGAATAACAATGTGGACCACCCCATCTCTGCTCAGTAAGATGAAATAGAGAAGAATATGGAGTATGGTTTGGTTTTTTGGGTTTTTTTTTTTTTTTTTTTTTTAGTTTTTTTTTTTTCAAAGTTTCAATTTTTTTCCTTGTAAACCCGGTCTGAAAAAAAATGGGGACCCCCCCATTCCGGCCAAGTAAGATAAAATAGGAAAAAAATTGGGTTTTGTTTTGGTTTTTTGGGTTTTTTTTTTTTTTTCTTTTGACAGTTGCCATGTATCACTTTTTCTGTCCTGAGGGCTAAAACAATGTTTGAAATTGCAGCAAATTAGGATCCCAGGGCCAAATCCATCTTTCTCTATAGAGCTTTCTATTCTTCCTTGGAAATCCTTGGCATTTCTCATTTATTTGGTGTGGCTAATGCAATGTCTAGCTCCCCCAAGTGAAATGTGTAACAGCCTCTCTTGAACTCAGGTCCCAGACCAGCAAGCACAAGCCAAACAACCTGAGGGAAACTTCTGTTGGTTAGTATTTTTATCTGCCGCTTCTGCTTTCAATAGTTATTTCTGCCTAAAAGAGAACATCCAGGGCACAAGTGACATGGGTTTCTTGGCTAGAAAGTAATGTTTGAAGTGATAGTGAGAAAGTGGCTTTGCCTGCGTTGACCAAGATCCCTTCCCTTAAATCTCACCTGGATTCCTTTGGGCACCTTAACCTGGAATGTCGTGATCAATTAGCATTATACAGATAGTTACCCATGAGATTCAGATCAGAAACCTGTCTTAACTCTTGCCTGATCCTGATCTCTTTTGGTATGCTCATTATACCTCTTGTCTGAGTTAAATGAGAGTATTCAAAGACTGTAGAAAGAAATATTTCTAACTCTGTCTCTTCTTTTCCAAACTAAACACTAGAGGAAAATAGCCACTGACGTAGAATACCTGCCATACCTGTCCACAGAAGGAGTAACAAACTTGAGTGGAGAGCGCAACTGGCTTGAGGAGGAACCAGGATCATGCTGACTGACAGGGAGTCTGAAGAGTTACAGTCAGTGAAACAGAGCAACAAGGGAATTACTTCAATTATGTAAATCAATAACCAAGCTAAGAACTTCATTTTGTACACAAAGTCCCAGAATTCACAAGGCTGGTCAGTTGCTCAAATGACCAAATTTTACCTGGTCTCATTAACATGTAATTCTTAAAATGCATATTCACCCAACTAATATAATAGCTGAGTCTCTGCTAATGGAATTTTCCCCAAATGTGTAAGTGGCTCTAAGTAGTTTAAAAAGTTTAAAAAGCTCAGTGAGTACCTTACATATAGCTCACTGATTGTTAATAGAAGTTATAAAAGATGGAAGTCAGCAGAGAGAACCATTAAAATGCAGATGCGGCAATTACTGACTGCCAGCCTGACTCTGCCTATCTTTCTCTGTGATTGCTGTCCCTTTGCCAAGTCTGAGGTGGTTTGAGGAGGTTGCCACGGATTCTAGTTTGTTTGGTATTTCAGTAGGCAAGGGACAGACTCCAAGCCACATCTTCATCTCCAAAATGGTGCATGAGGTTGAGATAATGCTTCATTATTCAAAAATTACATTCGACCTTATATTTATGCTTTGATGTGGTCATTTGGTTCTGACTTTATCATTGCCTCTTCATGATTTTTTGTAATATTCACCCACCCACATTCACAGTTTCTTTTCATAAATGCAATTTCATGATGAAAATTTGAAAATAATGTGAAGGCAGTTGATTGCCAAGGAAGGCAGTTGCCTCTTCTTTTCTCATCTTAGAGCGATGTTAATAAAACACGAGTGAGCTTTTTTCATTTTAAATAACCAGAGAGAAATGTGCACACATAAAGAAATTGATACAGTATCAGATAGGTAATTTAAAATTACCATACTGCTACTATATTAAAATGTATGTTGTTTAAATTTATATACTCTTAATATATATGCTGCCTGTTTTATTTAAATGTACATTATTTGGAGAACCTAGCTATGTATTATAGAAAATTGAATCTTAACTTCTAAAAGGCCTATAATGTTAGTACCTATGGTATATTTCAGAAAGTTAATTTTCTCTACAGACTCGTAATTTTAACTAGAATATTCTCATATGACTCAGATGCTCATGGACAACTTCCACATATTGAAAATTGGGTCTGAAGTGACAGTCCAGGCTGTCATTTTAATAAGTTAAATGATATGCTTTCCATATAGTTCAATTTTTACAAATTTTAAAATCTGAAATTAATAGTAGAACTCCCCTAAACTTGTTTCCAGGGAACATCATTGCTTGTCTCCCTGTGGTTGCTTCCCTGCACAAACCCCCTGGGGCTCCATCCACTTGCTGCATCTTTCCAGCCTTGCTTCTGCTGCCTTGTTAATGCATTTTCAAAAGGCAACAAAACTAAGCGTATAGATTTTCTGTAACTGGAAGTTGCCATCTAGCAGCATTTAATTGTCTGGCAAGTCATATCTTGTTTCTGAAAGCATCATAATTACTCTGTGAAATGAAGGGAGCTTATTTCTATATATCTGTTTATTAATATTTAACTTTAATAAGAATCAAGTACTTATTTGTGAGGTTTGGCCTGAGATCAATAGGGCGCTAGGGTGGGAGATGACTATCTCATGTACTCTACCTTCAAGAATATAAGTAGACTCACCTCCTCTTAGTCACTGCAAATCAATCAAGGATGAGCTAAAGGGAAAAATACATCTTGAGGAGTACAACATTTCTATCGAGTGAATTTCTCAATCTTTGCTTTAATTTCATAGTTCTTTATTTCATTGATATACGTAGAATAGAGTGGTCAGAGGGCCTGTGAAGTATATGCATTATGTCTTCACCTCAAAACTCCTAGGGTGATCTCAGGATAACTTAAATCTTCACACATTGTAGGTGCATGTACTGTTGGATGCATAGCCTCAAACCATATAAAACAAGTTTCTATATTATGTGCATATGTAATGTACCCACTACCCACATTAAATAAAATTCATGCTTGATTATAGAACACTTGAATTATATTGGCTATTCAATATAATAACTTTCATTGATTTAAATTTTTTTATGGGCTGGAGAGATGGCTCAGCAGTTAAGAGCATTGACTGCTCTTGCAGAGGACCCGGGTTCAATTCCCAGCACCCACATGGCAGCATGGTGCCACACACCATTAGCTCTAGCACTTGGGAGGGAGAGGCAGGTAGATCTCTGTGAGTTCCAAGCCAGCTGGGGCTACACAGAGACCTAGGCAATACACACATACACATAAAATAAAATAAAATAAAATAAAATAAAATAAAATAAAATAAAATAAATAAAATAAAATAAAATAACAGCTTTTTTATTTATTTGTGTGTGTATGTATGTAAGCACACCCATGTCATGCAATGGCTGTGGAGGTCAGAAGAGAGTGTCGGATCCCCTAGAACTGCAGTTTTGGATGGTTGTTAGCCACCATGTGAGTACTGGGAGCTGACACCTGGGTCCTCTGCAAGAGCAGTCAGTGCTCTAAACCACTGAGCCATCTATTTGGCACATTTCTCCCTTTTCATGGATTTTAAATATATAGTCTCTTGATTTTCAGTTTTCCCCTTACTTTGGTTTGTACATTCATTTATTCGTAAAGCACTCAAATAGTTTTGAAGCCCTTATAAGCCTGTGGATCCTGTTAGATTGCCAGTCATATATTAGCAAGCTTGGAGGTCATAGAGGATGAGTCTTCCCTCATAATCAGCTTTGAACCCCTTCTGTGTCTATGGCAACAAATTGATTTTTAAGGAAAGGGAAAGTATCACAGTTACCCCTCACAATTTGAAATATGATATGAAAGGAGGAAGGAAGCGTAACACTTGTCCCTCCTTAGGGTTTCAAACACCATATGAAATGGAAGAAAGTAGTGGCATCAGGACTTTGTTGAAGGCTGTTGCCAGGAAGCTATTTTCCCTAAAATACAGCTATTTCATAATTTATTTTGTAATTTTTCTTTATTTCTTTTAATCTACTCTGACACAACTTTTGGTCGAAAGAATGGGCATCTGAGTTGTACCTCTGCTCTTGGTAGAGAAACAGCATTCTAAGATGCCCCAAATATTATATGATTACAAGAATATATTATTAACCCACCCTTAAGAGTTCAACCAAAAGGGCCTGTCAACCAAGTAGATCAGAAACTGTCCATCAAGAAAACTGTTCTAGAAACTTTAAGAAACATGATACAGGGCTATGGAGATCCCTCAATTAGTAAAAGTGCTTGCCATCAAGCCTGAGGACCTTAGTTTGTTCCCCTGAATCAACATGGTAGAAGAAGAGAAATGACTCTCACAAGCTGTCTGTCCTCTGATCTCCAAGCATAAGCAAGTGTATACACAGATACACAGGCACAGACACACACACACACACACATACACACGCACCCTATACTAAATAAATTCATAAGTAGTTGTAATTTTTTTAAAAACTTAGAAAAAGAAACCACACACCTTAAGACAGCTAAGACGGTGGAAAAACACCTATCACCTTCATGAGATTCTACTGACTTACCTCAGACGCCCCTCACTTGATGCAGTAAGCTAGCTTGCTTTCTAACCTCAGAAAGTAACTTTCTTTTCCCATTTTTGGTCTCCTTTTTTGAATACTAGCCCAAACCCTAAGCCTGCTTGCCCTGACAACCCAAGACACTTGCCCCACTCCCAAAACATGTAGCTGCTTACATACAGGCTTCCATGATTCATCCTTCCTGCTTTCTTGACTTCTAACTTAGAAAAAATGACTTTATCTTCTTTTCCATCTCCTTCCTCCCAGAGGCCTCAGAGGTCTCCAGCTTGCCTGCTCTGTTTTGTTTGTTTGTTTGCTTGCTTTCTTGATTCTTTTTTCTCAAACTCTAATGTAATTGTCTTCAAGTTTCCTTCCGAGTCTGTTGTAAATTCTTTTTATCTATGACAATAATAAATTACAAAAGTGACCTTGTGTTCCATGGTAACAGATTCTACATACTGAGCCTAAAGGTTTCCCTTCCCTCCTGTCTGAGGAGAAAAGTGTCATTCACATTGATCAATGCTGATACCTTCTCTTCTGCCTTCAGTGTTATCCCTGGGGCCCATGAATAATCACATAGATACCACCAATGGACCACAGCACTGGACTCCATGAAAATGTAAATTGAGAATTCCATGCTTTGGACATGGCTTGATTCAGCTACTCAGAGGCAGTCACACTTCGAAGTGAACATCATGGTTGAATTGAAATTGGTTAGATGGGAAGAGGTTGGGTAGGGTTAGCATCTTGAGTGGAAAAGTAGCTTTGGTAAACCTCAGCTTTCTCTAAGATATTGCTCTATGAATATACGAATACCTTCCTCAAAGACTTCAAAGACTGTAATATCAATTTTAAGTAACAAATGGATTGAGTTAAGGACACTCACATGGTTGTAAAGTGTGATCTCTGGTTATGTCCCTGAGTGTGTTTTTTGGAGGGGATTGACATTTGACTCCATGGGCTGAGTATGGATGGTATAGTGTCACCCTGTGTGTGTGGGGGGGTACTATGCAACAGCCTGGGAGCCAAGACAGAACAGAACAACAGAGAAATCAGAACCCTTCCTCCAGAGCTGAGACACTTTTCCTCCTGCCCTTGAAGATTACAACTGCTTTTGAACTCTGGGATTTGTACTACTGGCCTCTAGGTTCTCAAGCCTTTGACCTATGACTGAGCTTTTCACCATTGGGTTTCTGTGGTTCTGGAGACTTTGGACTTGGACTGACCCATACAACCAGCATTTCTATTTCTCTACTTTAAGGTGGAATGTTACAGGGCTTCCTTTTGTTTCCATAATCACATGAGCCCATTTTTTTTTGATAAGTCCATTGCCGTATATCTAAAGCTATATCTATATTCACCTATATCTATATCTATATGTCTGTTTATATCTATATCCACATCTATCTTCTATTGGTTCTTTTTCTCCAGAAAACTAATGGGTATAGAGCCATTGAACAAATTATATTTTCTTGCTACCTCTCAGTTCATTCCTTTTCTACTTGTTATTTTATTCCTCTAAACTACGAAATTGGATGGTTCCTTCACAGATGAGTATCATCTCACCCTTTTCTTTATCTCTTCTTTCCTAGTCATCACAGGTTTCTTCAAGGCTGCAGCCCACTGCCCAACACAGAGTTTTCTCCTCAACCTTCAGGGCCACTCTGTTTTCAAAATTCGAGACTTTCTTCCTCCTTTGAAGAGTGAGCATATCCAGCTCCATATAAGTTTTTCAAAGAAACTTTTCCCTTTGTGCTGTTGCTTATGTATGTTACTACCAGAAGAGTTTTCTTAAGTCTTTTCTATTTAAAACCGTAATATCATGTTTAACTTTACGTACATTTGGCCCACCTCATCTAACCAGTTGATGGTCTCTCCACTAATTTCCTCTTGTCTTTCACTGCATTCTTACTGAAATGGTCTCCTAGCTAGTCTCTCTCAACCTCCATTCTCATTGTTATGGGAAAATTTATATTTCAACCTGCATTACTGCAGACAAGAGACCAGGCACAGGGAGCTCTGATATATGTGACCAGGGACTGCAAGGGTGAAATTCCTCAGGGATAAGTGTATCATACAGAAGCAGAGTCAGGGGTTAAGCAAACACAGGACACATCTACTGATAGTTGGAGGCAGAGCCATCCACCATGCCTCAGGCTACATGGGTGAGGTCTTTCCCTTTATATGAGTGGGATTTATTATGTGTCTAAATAGGTGTGTAGGGAGGGGGACACTGATCTTGGAATTTTCCTTATTATCACCACCATAGACTTAGATTACAAAAATATCTTTTTTAGACTAGAAGCCATCACTGCCCATATAGAAACCAGACATTGGATGGGCATGCATCTTTGTAGTAGGGTATAGAGTCTTTTGGGTATATATTCAAGGGTAATATAACTGGATCATGTGGTAGATCTGTTTTTAAACTTTTTATTTCCATAGTGGCTGCAGCAGTTTGCATTCCCACCAACAGTGACTAAGTGTTCCCCTTTCCCAGTGTCCTCACCAGGATCTTAGCCATTCTGAATAGAGTAGATGAAATCTCAAAGTAGTTTTAATTTGCATATCTCTGATGAATAAAATTGTTGAAGACAAGATATTTCTCATCCATTTGCATTTCAGGTTTTGAGAACTGTATTTAGTTCCTTGCCACATTTTTTAAATTGGGTTGTTTGGATTTTTTAATGTTTAGTTGTCTGAGTTCTTTGCATATTCTACATCCTTACCCACTGTCAGAAGTATAGCTGGTAAAGATTTTTTCCCATTCTGTAGGTCGTGTTTTTACTCAAATGGTGGTGTCCTTTTGTGTACAGAAGCTTTTTAGTTTCATGTGGTCTTATTTGCTGATTATTGGTCTCAATGCCTGCACTATCGAGATCATAGACAGAAAGTCCTTTCCTGTGCCTGTAAGTTTCAGTGAAGGAATTTCCCCAGTTTCTCCTCTATGAGATATAGGGTATCATGTCCTATGTTGAGATTCTTGGTCCATTTGGATTTGAGTTTTATGCAAGGTAAGAGATCGGGATCTAGTTTCATTCTCTCACATGTAGCTGTCCAATTTGACCATCACTATTTGTTGAAGATACTGTCTTTTCTCCAATGAGTACTTTCGACCTCTTTGCCAAATATCAGGTAGCTTCAGATGCATGGACTTAATTCCGGGTCCTCAATTCCAGTCTGTTGATCAATGTGTCTGTTTTTATGCTGATAATATGCTCTTTCTTTTTTACTATAACACTATATAATATTTTGAAATCGAGGATGATGATACCTTCAGCTTTTATTGTTTAAGACTGTTTTGGTTATCCTGGGTTTACTGTGCTTCCATATGAAATTTAAGATTATTTTTTCAATTTCTGTTTAAAGTTGGCTGAAATTTTGATGGGGACTCTATATCTTACTACAGAGATGCCTGCTTGGCCATGGTTATTGATGCTCTATTCATTATTGCCAGGAAACGGAAACAACCTGGATGCCCATTAACTGATTCAGATAATGAAAATATCTGAACATTTCAACAATGGAATGTTATTTAGTTGCTAAGAAAAATGAATCAAGAAATTTGAAGGTAAATGAATGGAACTGGATATAATTGCCCTGAATGTGGTAACCCAGACCCAGAAAGGTAAATGTCACATTCTCTTTCATACATGGATGCTAGTGTTGAATCTTGAGATATGTATGTTTCATTTGGAAAACCCATAGAAGTCAGGAAACTAGTAAGGGGCCACGGTGAGAACTTCATGAAGGGGGAGATAGAATGCTGTTATAGAAAGGGGGAAGCAATAATAAAACAGAGAGGTTAAAAGAGATATGGGATGGGAGGGCAAAGTAGAGAAGGGAATAAGGGGGAGAGGGTAACACTAAAAGCGTTTTGAAGAAATCATATGGAAACCTACTATAAAAGCTTCCTAAAATATATACATACACATAAATAAAAGTGAACTTAAATGGAGTTCCCTATAAGAAGTAGGCAGTTCTCTTACTAGACACCACAAACTGAGAAGTAAAAAATCCAGTATCAAGATGGTCTCCCTTTTTTTGAGTTGTCATAGACCTTCAGACAATACAAGCTATTGCTATTGCTCCTGATTATTCACTAGAACTTGATAGTAAGAATGTATTCCTAAGAAGCCATTAGATACTTGAATCTTAAAACATGGAGAAATCAAGATGGCACTGACCTCGAAGCTTCATCCCTGCTGGTTAGCCTTCATAGTGCTAGAAAGTGCTGTGCATACACTAGAAGAGAAAAATATCATCAGTTTACCCAGCTGTGAGCACTGTGAGCTACAGTAACAGCTGGCCTGGTAAGATATGCCCATTGGTGCAGTCGTGGCATGAATATTATGGTAGTAACCAACCACTTTCTGATTGGATTTGAGACCTTCTTCACAAGATGAAACCCATATCTGGCACTGTTACCAGGGCCAAGAACCTCTGACTAGATAGGTTATAGGCTGTAGTGGAGCACCTACCATTATTCTGCTACATGTGCATAGTATTAAACTGACCTCTAATAAATTATTGTTATACCCATAGATTAGTGTGTCTCTCAACTCTCACCAGAGAAGTCTCTTTTTTGCAGCAGATGGTAATTAACATAGAGACCTACAATTGGTCAATGAGCAGAAAATAAGAGACTGCGTAGTGCTTAGTCTTAAATGGGACATCTATGTCACACTCCTGTCCTAAAAGCTCAGGGAAAATTATGGAAGAGGGTGTGGAAAAATTGTAAGAGCCAGAGGCGGTAGGTGAGTACAAGAAAGCAGTGTTTTCCGAACACAACGGGAAAGTTACACATATGAACCTGCAGTGGTTGTAACATCATGCCAAGACAAGGGCAAGTCCAAGCCAGACACAATCTCAGCATGAAGCAGGGAAGAAGCTGGGAAACTTCAGCCCTAGCTGAGGTACTGTTGGCATTTGATAGCTGCTGGAGATGGAGACTCAGTTTTCTTGAAGGCTATGATGCTGGCTGATTGACCACACTCCAGGAGATGGACCCACACCCAAAAGTATTTATGGAAGAAAAATTGGACCTGATAAGCTTTTAAAAAATTAAAGGACATGAAGTGGTTGGTAGAGAGGTGGGGATGTATCAAAGAGGAGATGGGGGATGGGGATTGAATATGATCAAAATACATTTTATGAAATTCTTAAATAATCAATAAAATACTATTTTTTAAATCAGCCCTTATTCTTTAAGGTACATCCCTCAGGCCTCTTCTTGGATGGAACTTCCCTCTCCACATTCCTCTCTTTTCCTCCAATTGTACAAGTTATTGAAAGGGAATTTTTCCTCTTCTGAATTCACATTTAATTTTTTAATTAGGCAACTTTTCTGTTTGTTTGTTTATAATCCCATGTCATTTTACCCATAGCTTGCAGGGCAATTATTGCACTTTGCATTGATTCTAGAGATGTGGCTCCGTAAATATCTGGTGGATGAATGAGTGCTGCCTTTATAGATTTTCTTCCTCTAACAAGCCTGCCTTCATATCTCTGAGTCAATTGAAAGAATATTATATGTGGAGTGAATTTATGTTTGTTCACAAGTTTTTTAAAAGATGGGCTGCTTATTTTTAGCATGGAATTGCAATTCATTATGTAACTATAGAAAGATAAATTAAGCTGGTGATATGATCATTTTTATGATATCCTCTTGCAGAATATTTGAGTCAAAAGTTTGCATTATCAAGCAAGGAATGAGCCACAGACGAGTAGTAACAACAACAACAATAGTATTGGAGGGCATTAGACTGCCATCAAGGTATGGGCAGGACTATGCTTCCCTTGGCAGCCATACAAGATGTCTATCCTTGGCCTCTTCTAGGTTTTGGTGAATGCTAGCATCCCTTGATTTATGGCCACATTTCTCCAATCTGTGATTGCAGTGTCACACTGCCTCCAGCTCTTCCATCTGTGTGGTCTTCCTCTGCCTCCCTCTTATAATGCCAAGTGTCTAAAGATTTAGGCCCCAGTGGGACAGCTCAGAATGTTCTCTTCACCCCAGCAACCTTCACTCAATGATATCTGCAAAAACTCTTCCTCCAAACAAATGGCATTCATAGACTTTGAGGATGAAGATGTGAACATATTTAGGGAAGGGACAAAACTCAACCCAGTACTGTCCTGAGGGTTGGATATGCTTTTTGTTTGAGCAGGTAGAATATATGAAGCTTAGAGAAGGCTTCCTTGTGGGGTGATGTAGTAATGATGCTGACAGCCAGGAGGTAGCACTGGGGAGGAAGACACCCAGAGAAATAGCCTGAAATAATGAGAAAGGACACATGGATTTTGGAACACTAGACTCTACCTAGTATCTTGATCCAATTCACAGTGTAAGAAAGTCCAGGCCACCTCTCTACAGTCTACTCAAGGAGATTATTGGACTAGATTAGAGGTTTTTAATTGACTACAAGCTGAGTGTAACTTGTCCAAGGGTTTCATTTATATTTTTTGTGTGACACCTATATCGTGCACCCTCTCCCTAAGACTCATGGACCATCGCAGAAGAGGGAGTGGGAAGAATGTATGAGCCAGAGACCAGGGACGAGCAGCACTAAACAATGTCTCCTGGACATGACAGAACTGCTGCACTCATGAACTCACAGTAGCTGTGGTTGCCTGCGTAAAGCAGTCATCCTTCTAGCATGGAGTGGGAAGGTGCTGATAAGCCCTCACTCCTAACTGAGGAGCTATGGACAGTTGGCTTGTTGGGAGAAGGAGTCAGTTTTGGTAAGTATGTAGCTTCTTGCAGGTCAGTCAAGCTCCCGTGGAAGGTACCCACACTCAGAAGTATAAAGACAGAACCAGAATCCGTGGGTTATTAAATACAAATAAAAAAGAGTACATGAGGTTGGGAGGTAAGGAAGTGAGGGTGGATCTGGGAAGAGTTGACGGGAGGAAGTGGGGGTGAATATGATCAAAATACATTGTATGAAATTCTCAGAGAATTAATAAAAATACTTTTTTAAAACTCAAAATGTAATGATTAGAAGACATTGAAAAAAAGTAAATATGGCTCCTCTTGAATATCAGATCCCATGGCCCCTAAATACCCAGTGTCTCGTGCTAAGAGTGGGCTATAAGGAACGTGATCAACATTGGTCTGCTACAAATCCTCCAGGTCACCATCTCTCCCATCTCATTTTGCCTTCTGGCATGGAGGCTGGCTGCCAGCAGCCTTCAATCATCCTCTCACACAGCAGACCCCCAGTGGCAAGGAACTATTTGTGTCCATTTTCCTGTCAATGGCAAGAAGCAGGTGGATGATATTTACCATGTCTGGTTGGGTTTGCTCACTTAATGACTGTACTGAGCTCTTTAGAATCTGGCTTTTGTGACCTTGAGTCAGAAGACTCTGTGATGCTGATGATCTGGCTGCCAAAAGGAAAGGCGTGTATGTGGAGTAGGGGTAGGATACTGGAGACTGAATAACCCGTGCCTACCAACACTTTCTTGATGCCCATCCTGGCACATGAATCACTGTGTTCTTGAACCTGTCATGAGACTCTTTCAGGATTTAGAAAGCATGGTTCGGGCCGACCTTCTATCTTCCGCCCACCTTCCACAGTCCTCAGATTTCTACCCTGGACTTTGTGTACATCTGTGGCTTCTGCTTCAAAACCTTCTCCCCTTCGGTTCCTGCTACCGAGAACCTGTCCTGCAGGATTTTGGTGGCATCCTCTTACACTTACTGACAGCAGCTTCCCATCCTCCCATATTATCCTGCTCTCTCCTGTGTGATTCTTGATTTCGTTCAGCAGGGCCATTTCAGTGCCTGTTTGCGATGGAAGAGAACTAGCATATTGCCTTCAATCTGCTTTCTCTCATAAGGGGTCTAAGCTAATTTTTTTCCCATTGTAATCCTGTAGTAATAAGCCATCTGAGAAGATAGTCTTCCTCTCAGTGGGAGCTTCCTGTGACTTAGGAAAGTATCATGTGCCCAGTTGTCAGAGCTGTTTCCCTCTCTTCAGGGAAGAACCATCCCCCTCCCTGCTCTCTGATCTTTTTGTGACTTACATACTTCCCAGAGTCTCCAATTGAGAATGGGAATGATACTATCCCATCTTCCCTTCTCAACCAGTGTTTTAAGCTACCAGGGACTACTAGCTCATCTGGAAGGCAGGTAACAATGCAGTTACCCGAAAAAGCAAGACCAGGAGAGGAACAAGGTCTCTCTCAGTCAGAGGATGCAGCCTTTATTCCTATTTCTATTTATTTCTTGATGTTTCTAAACTTTCTTATCAGATATTAAGCTAAGAAAGTTTTCTGAAAATGTACTAGCCACTGAAATTGGTCTTTTCTTTGAATCTTCAGCTATGTAAAGTTCAAGTCAACAAACAGCTGGTGGCATCTCCTTGGTGCCTCAGCTGTGCTTATATTGTTTTAAGGCAACAAAATGTGGACTAACGCTAGCTTTGCAGTAAGGGTACATAAGAACAGCAGGGAAACATGCACAGCTCTGAGAGTCAGACATAGGGGAAGGATAAGACCCATGGAAGAAGGCAGAAGTGGAGGTAGGGAAGGCTGAGGGTGGCTGGAAGGGATATTCTGGCTAGTTCCCATTGGGCATGCCATCAGTCCTAAGGGTTTTGCAGCCTCTAAAGCCAGAGGCTGTTTTCCCTTATTCTCTCCCTTCCTCCCTCTCTCCTCCCACCCTTCTTTCCTTTTTCCACTTTCTTTCTGACAGTAACGCTATGTAGCTGAGACTGGCCTTGAAAGGCATAAGCCTTCCAAAGGTTAGGAATGTAGACACAGGACTTAATGTCCAACTCTGAAGCTATTTCTTTTAAACTCTCGTGGCTTCTTTGGTAGGGTATGGTTATTAAAACTCCTGCCTTGCTATCCCTTACCTTCATTTTCTATTCTCCATTAATGATGTCATCATTAACAAAGTTGCTTGTCAGAAGTTCATATCCCATCTGATGAGTGATGACTGTGCTCTTCCTGTCATCCTCACCTCTTTTAGCCATTTCTAAGTGTTGCCTCTATTCCCACATCTGGCTGCCTTGTCTAGCTCACTTTATTGCATGCAGACTCTTCCTAACGCTTCCCTATCATTAGTCTGTCTCTTCCACATCTCTTGTTCTGTTAAAATCGTCAGTTTGATCATGTTACTAATCTGCCCGTTACCTGTAAATGCTACTTTCTAGCACCCTGCCAAACAAAATCCCAGTCCTTAGCTGGCACGGTTCTAATATTGTGGCCTTATCCATCTACTATATGATGCACACAGTAGTCCCTTTATTCACAGCTTTGCTTTCTGTGGTTTCAATCATCTGCTTCCAAATACGGTCTTAAAATTTTTCTCCAAAATTTTCCCAAATAAGGAATCAATGTTTTAAATTGTCCTTATAATAAAGCCTGATACCATCTCCCTCTGTCCCACCCAGTCATCCCTTTGCCCAGAGTCTCTACATTTTATATACTACCTGCCCCAAAGCAGTTGAGATGGTGACCATATTCACATAGTTTTTATTATTGTATATTGCTATATTTGTCTTATTAGTTATTATTAATCTCTAAATTAATATTTATTATAGACATGTATATATTTCTTCCATATTTGTGGGATCCCCATGAATGCATTAAGCCAAGTGCATATCAAAAGTATTTTTGAAATTAGACATGCACTGAACATAAGCGAACTTTTTGATCATCATTCACTTCACTAAACAATACAGTACAACAACTATTTGCACAGCATTCACATCGTATTAGGACATAAATAATCCACAGATGATTGAAAGTATAGAGGAGAGTGAAAGGTTTTTACAAATACTATGTCACTGTATATAAAAATCTTTGAATATCTGTGGATTTTGTATCCTTGGGGAACCAGGCGATTATAGACCCAACCCCCTCCATACTGAGGGACAACTCTACACACAGAAATCAGTGCCATGTTTGGTTTCAGGCAGCCACTGGAGTTCTTATATGTATTACTAATGCATGGAGGCTGCTATACTGAAAAGTGTAAGGCATACCAAGTCTTGCAGGTCCCTAATATGTTCTCTCTGTAGTTTTGCACTGTTTGTGCCCTGTATTAGTTAATTTTTTTTTTCATTGCTGCTACAAAATAGATGACAAAAGCAACTTAAGGGAGGAAGGATTTATTTTGGCTCACAGTCTGAGGATATAGTCTGGATGTCTGCCAAGGTGAGGCAGCAGGAGCATGGTGGCACTGCATCAGCAGCCATGAAACAGAGCAGGGAATGCTGGTGCTCCCCTTGGATGCACCTTAGTGTTCAGTGCGGGACTCCTGCCCATGGAACGGTGCTGTACGTGTTTAGGGTACGTCTCTACCTCAATTAACCCTATGGGAAAATTCTTCATGAACACTCCCAGAGGTGTCTTCTGGCTGATTCTGTCAAATTGACTGAATATTAGCCATCACCTGTCTTCTCCTGACTTGTTCTTCCTCTGTCTCTGCACCTGATGGGGAAAACAGTGCGGGACTCCTGCCCATGGAACGGTGCTGTACGTGTTTAGGGTACGTCTCTACCTCAATTAACCCTATGGGAAAATTCTTCATGAACACTCCCAGAGGTGTCTTCTGGCTGATTCTGTCAAATTGACTGAATATTAGCCATCACCTGTCTTCTGACTTGTTCTTCCTCTGTCTCTGCACCTGATGGGGAAAACCCAACTTGCCCTGAAGACTCATTAAACATGTGCTTTCTCTTTTCCCTTCTGGGATGGTTCTGGGCATTGACCCCATGGCTATGGGCAGCTAGATAAGTGCTATATCACTGCATCACATCACCAGCCTTCAACTGTCTGCTTTTATGAAGTCTCCCCTCTTTCCACTTGGCCCAGTGTCGGGGTCCTGTTCCTTACCACATTCCTCTCAGACTTCCAATTACCTGCACTCAACCACTTACATGCAGGTCAGATTCTAACACAAACTGGGGGATTGAAGGAAGGGTCAAGAACTCATTTATTTTCTTTTCCCCAGCACTTAGCAGATTGCTTGGAGCCTAGTAGGCTTTCATTTAATGTACACACACCCCCAGATATTTCCATGTCATCTACTGTGTCAGACAATAGTTAAGGCCCCGGAGGTGTAGAAGTTTAAACTATTCTCTCCACATGTGAAACTTACATTCGTGGCTAAGGAGACAGAGAATACATGATTGAAAAATAAGAACACTTACCATGATACATAATAATAAAGGGCAAGAGGGAAACACACCACCCACCAGGAGGAAGGAGCTGAGGGGAATGGGTGGAATGGGTGAGGGGTGAGCTTTTCCTCCCACTGGGAGTGTTTGTAAGATTCTAGGACAGCTGTTTTCAGCATCTGCATCTTGCAGCTTCTGCCTGAACACTAGCATCTAGACCAGTATGTTGCCTTCCATCTTCACGATGATGTCTTTTTTGCCTTTGTTCTTCTGCCTCATGAATCCTTGGAAACCTGCCCCCTATAAAGTCCTCTAGTCTACTGTAAAGGTAAAAAAGGTGGTTTAGGACCCAGGAAAGCTGGCTTGTGTCTTAAATCTTCCTAGTATCACACACACACACACACACACACACACACACACACACACATGCCCTCACATCCTCTATTCACATGCATGCATACTCTCATTCACATGTGTACATGCTCTCTTTCACTCATACATACTCTCTGGTCCCTTTCATTCACCTGCACATGCATACTACATACACATACCCTCCTTCACTCATATACATGGTCTTGCTTCATTCATATACATGTGCTCTCTTTCACTTGTCCACACTCACCATCACAGGCTCCCTTCATTCACATGTATATACACTCTCTCATTGGCTCACAAACACACCCTCACACACTCCCTCACATGCATGCACACCCTCTTTTACTTCTATAGCCACCCTCACACACTTTGCTCACATGTACTCTTACTCATACACAGTCACCTTCTCAGGCTCATTACTGCATGTACACATACACACACACACACACTATGCTCTCACACATACGTGTTCTCATTCATTCATTGCACACACACACTTTCTTTCTTGGACGCATTTAGATTGAACAATATACACAGAGTTGCTCACCCCCCAAAACATACTTGCACAAACCTCATGAACATTCACTTGTTCATATACACGCACACATTCTTTCACAAACACACTGAAATCATTGCCGTGCTGCCTCACCAGTGCCCTGGTGCCCTGTTCTGTGGTTAGGCCTCCCAGAAGGGAAACTGGAACACTCATATCACAGAATCAGCCTTTGTAAACAACCCATCCTTCCCTCAGACACTCTTGAATGTAGTGACCTAAGTACTGAACTTGGTTCACAGGTCAGTTTCCATGAAGTCACCTTCAGGCTATTTACTGCCTACACTGCTAAGAACTTCTGGCCTTCTTCATTCAGATGTCTGTGTGGATGGCTGTGATGGGATAAAATGGGTCTTTCTCCACCGCCCAATTCTCATATTGAAGTATCTCCAAATGTGACCTTAAGGGTCCTTAAAGAGGTGGTTGAAGAAAGATGAGGGTATGTAGATGAGTTCCAATTCAATATGAATGGTGTCCTCATTCTTGTGAGGAGAAGCCAGGACATAAAGAACACACAAACTAAGGCCCTGCCAAATGGAGGCACAGATAGTGGCCACCTGTGGGCCTTCAGCCTCCCAAGTGCTGAGATCACAGACATATGCCACCACTCCTGATGAGAGCTGAGTTTCCTTCTTCTCTTCCTCCTCCTTCTCCTTCCTTTGCCCTCCTCCTTCCCTTACTCTGCCCCTTCTTCCTCACTCCCATTTCCATTTTCATTTTTTCTTCTCTGAGGCCAGAGATGGAAAACAGAGCCCAGGACATGCTATACAATGTGTGTTTTCTACCACTGAGCTGTACCTCTAGCCCAAGAGCTTTCTCGGTCTGATCAAGCACCCTGCCTGGTATTATCTAGTAAGGCTTCATTTTGTTAGAGGTGTTTTTGTCTGGTCAAGTACGAGAATTAATTAAAACAATTATTACTATCATCTAGAGGATCAAAATGGGATTGGTAGGTAAGATTGTTTTTATCATTCTGCCTGAAAGAATCTTTTTCCCTTCCCATTATTTTTAAGCCTCAGTAATTAGAAAAGTAGCAGCACATTTCTGAAGAGGGCTGGGAAATAAAAAAAAAAAAAGAATGATAATTCATTATTCAGTAATCAACTTCAACCATGAAAGCAGCAGATTCTGCAGAAAACACAAGGTCTGTGGGGAAAGGCAAAGCCAGACTCTGCCCAGCTCATACCCTCTGGGGTGAATCCTCTCCACAGAGACCTTATTAAGAAGGGAAAGACGTGGAAGCAGCACGGGGTACCACTATTTGCAACCTCTCTACCTTTGTACAGCACATTAATATGCAGAGTCATTGTTTTATGAGCTTGTACTGTCTCCTCTTCAAACCCCACTCCCAGATTAAAAATTACTATATAATCATCTGCCTTAAGGTTCCAGAACAGACCCCTCCTTACTGGGGCCTCTGAGTGCAGAAGATCAAACCTTTGCGAAAGGCTAAACTTGTGGAACAGCTTCTGTGTGGTTGTTTACTCTTCCTCTGTTCTCCTTGTAAGCAGAGTGTCCCCAAGAACCCCATTCCTGTACACATCTCCCCCAGTTAGCCAGGGTCTAGTTAGTAAAGGTGCTGATGTAAGGGGAGTTTTCTAAGCACAATGAAAATGCCAAGTCAGTTGAGTTTCAGGGGGGGATCCTGGTTGAAACTGCCCTATTCAAGTGAGCTCTAAAATGAGACTGAAAGGGATTTGACTCCAGGGGAGGATCTTCACAGATGACCTTGAAGGCAGAGAATCACGCAATGAGGGATGTGAATGATTTTTGGGGTTCATAGCAGTCCCCAACTATAGCCTACACAGAAGCAGGGACCTCAGTCTTTTACCATAAGGAATTGAATTCTGCCACAACCACATGAGAAATCAGACTGGCTAATATATTGATTTTATCTTAGGTAACCCTGAAGAAAGAATCCAGCCCTGGTGTGCTAGGACTTTGGGACTACAGAACTGTGAACTAATAACTAGTTTCTTTTCAGGCATTAGGCTTGAAGTTATTGCTATCTTGATACAGTAAATTAATACAGCTCATGTGCATTCCTATAGCAGTCTACAGAACAGCCAGACCATTCATATAATCTTCTCTGCAAAATGTTTCTTGGTGTGTTGCTATACTCTTGTTCACCCAGATACAAAGCCCCTTGGGAACAGGGACTATGGATGCCTCCCTTGTGAAAGAAAGGGAATATTATGGAGTGGTTAAGAGCACTGGAGTTAAATGACGTATCTATTCTATCTTGGGTAAATTCATCTCCAGCTTTAGTTTCTCTGTTTCTAAGATATGGCTTATGACATCTATATCTTGGGATTGTATGAGCATTAAGTGAAACAGTTCATGTAAAGTATTTAGTACCCTGGTTGTCGTGGAATACATGATGAATACATTTATGACAATTATTGCTTGCTTCCTATCCAAAATCATACTAACTTTTTGTCTTTGTGTTTGGCTAGGTTCTATGTGACATGCTAAGGACCAATCATAGCTTACAGATTGTTTGGTAATGTTCTAAAGTTCTTTTCATAGACAAAGCTCAGTGTATGAGTGGCGAGCAGTATAAGGAACAGACTCAGAGCAGAGCCAGGCCACTTTTGGATTCCCCAGGAGGCACCATGGGAGAATCTGAAACTCTTTTCACAGTCCCAAGCATATCATGGAAACTCATGGCTACAAGAATAGGGCCAAGAGGAATATTCATTCTCTAGCTTGCTTGATAATGTGACTCATAAGAAGACTTTGATTAAAATACATTTCCAGGACAGATGGGGAGCACTGATTTGTACATAGTTCATATGTACCCTATACTCTACCCGTGTCAAATTATCTGTTATTGTGCAACAAAACTATGTCACAACGCAGAGCCTTAAAATAACAAGATAATCTCTCAAGGCTATTGGTTGGGAATTGGAGCTGACATGACTGTTCAGTTCTTCTATTTTATGACATGCTTAATGATTCTGGTTGCCTCCAGATATTAAATGAGCTGGTCTGAAAATGTCTAAGACAGCTTCATTTCATAGACTGTCATTAAGTCCAAGATTCCTAGACAAAGTATTCTAGGAGACAAAATCCAAAAGATGCCCGTGTGTTAAGACCTGTACCTCCAAACTTTAATACCACTTTCTCAGTAGTATATGTGACAAAACAGCGTTCTGGTGAGGTTTTGTAAGCTTGATACAAACCAGGATCACTTGGGAAGAAGAAACCTCAATTGAGGACTTTCCTCCATCAAACTTGTCTGTGAACGTGTCTTTTGGGGTATTTATTGATTGTTAATTGATGTAGGAGGGCCCAAGCCCTATGTGGAAAGTGAAAAGTAGCTGAGCGTGGACCTGGGAACTAGCCAGTAAGCAGAATTTCTCCAAGGCTTCTACTTCAGTTCCTGCTTCCAGATTTCTGCCTTGAGTTCCTGCCGGGACTGCACTCAGTAATGGATTGCAAGTTGTAAGATGAAATAAGTGCTTTCCTCCCCAAGTTCCTTTTAGTCAGTGTTCTAGCACAGCAACAAATAGCACACTAGAACAAGGGTCACAGACCTACCTCTCAAAGGGAAAAGTTTAATTCATGTACAATATGCCACAGAGGCTAAGCAGAGTTGGGAAACATTGTTCCCTTGTAGAGAATTCAGCTAAGATCTCGGCTTAAATAATTTCTGGGTGTCCTAGAATTGGTTTCAACAATTTTTTTTTTTTGTATAGGGACAAATCATCACTGTCTCATATATTTCCTTGTTTTACTTACAGTTCATTAAAAATATTCTTAGCTTGTAGGATGTATTTTGTCAACTCTTGCTTTTGAATCTTCCATGACACAACACCTAGCCAAACTGTGGTTATTCAACAGCTTCAAACGATTATATCCAGAGACTCCGCTCTGGAAAGGCTTTGAAAGTTACCAGTTCCAATCCATCTGTTCATATGATGTGGAAACCAAGGATTAGAGTGATTAAAGAGACAAGACAGAATTATCACAGCTAGTTAATGGTAAACCCAAAAAGATCCTGTAGGCTCTTCTCTTTTTAGTCCACAGCAACAGATTATATTTTAAGATACTGTTTTTCTAGTCAGAAAAACTAGCAGATGTCTAAGAGAATAAGTTACACTTAGCAGCAGTGGAACTTCCTTGGACTTCAGACTTCAGAACCTGCTTATCCTGGGCTAGTTGCACTCAGATTATAAGCAGAAGCCAATCTCGCTGCTACAGCGCTGCTCGTCTTGACTCTGGTTACTGTGGAAAACCAGAGTGCAATCTGTCACTCCTACTGGGACAGATCATCAGAGTGGTGAGGATGCAGAACATACAAGAAAGGAAAGGGAATTGTGGAGAGTTACTTGTGGATCTATCTTCCCAAGACAAGCCAGGGTGCCAATGCCTCCCACTGGAGACAAGCAATCAGAGCAAATGGCTGAAGAATCACTTGTCATCTCCTTAGCAGGAGGTGCTGTTTAGGGAAGATTCTCCCTTTGTGGGAGCCTCTTAAACACTAGCAGTTGCTTGTTTACCCCATGCTTTCTCATGCCTCCATGCCTTTGTATACGTTATGTCTTATGTCTGTGGCACCCTCCACCCTGCATGCATTTCTGGCAACTTTAAACATGACAAGCTCTGAGGCATCTCCCCTCAACTTTTCAGGAAAATGAAGGCATTTGAAGGCTCTCCTCGCTCATTTTTACAAATTTTATTACATTTAATTATATTTATTTATGTATTTCTTCTCTCTCAGTCTTGTCTGTGAATGTGTGTGTGTGTGTGTGTGTGTTTGTGTTACACTCGCCGCAGTATACATGTGAAGGTCAGAAGACAACTTGTGGGTGTAGGCTTTCTCCTTCTACCATGTGGTAGGTACCCAGTGATGGAACTCAGGGCATCAGGCTTGGCATCAAGTGCCTTTAAGTACTGAACCATCTTGCTGGCTCTCAGTCATTTTTTATTGTATGGGATTAATAGTAATAATAATAATTAAATAATAATAATCTGCCTACTATGCTTGCTATCAGTAGTCACTAGTTCTGTAATGCACCTCTTTTTATATGTATTATCCAATTGTGTTATGATAGTCTATTTTGATGTCAATTTCCTTATTAAAAGGCTAATTAATAGCTTAGCTTAAAAAGCCCAGAACAATAACAGCATTCAAATGAATGTTTGTGAATGAATACATAGGTAATCAGTAACGTGTTCCTCCTGAGGTTGAGGTTATGGGGTTGCTAGATGAATTTGACTGCAATATTTTCTTCATTACTGGTTCTGAGGAATTGAAATCAATTGAAATGGTGACCTCACAGAACCTAGGAAATATTCTTTTTGGTTAAATGTTAGGAGCATTTCTTTGTTCTATGTAGGTTTCCTTGCAAGGCCTATCTTTGAAACTGTGATTTGAGTATATTCACACTCTTCCCATCTCCAGAGTCCTAGACCGTATGTTCTGGATCTTTATAAAGGAAAACACACAAGGTCAGCAGTTGGCTTTAGATAATTTGGCTCATGAAACATTTGAGAACCTTAACTTATTCTATAATTCATGCTTCAGAGGAATATAATTAGCAAGCCTGGCCAGGATTCTCCTGGATGTGCCTTGGCAGTCTCAGCTACTGTTCATGACAGTTGTTTGATTCACAGTAACTGACACTATCTTATCATAATCTCTTCCCGTGTGTCAACATTTTTATCTTGATTTCTGACTTTTGACCCCGTAATGCAAGCTCTTAGTAAATCTAGTTTGACCCTTTTCCGATTGTAATGCAGAGTAGTAAGGCATTATTGTGATTCTAATAGTTCTTCTAAAATTGACCAATTGCTTAATGCTGATACAGATTTCAGGCCCCTGGAGGGATGAGTTTTCCAGGCAAAAGAATGAGATTTACTTATCTGCTTAGAGGGAGAATGGGTATTTGGTGATTGGTGTAGTGTTCCTAGCTGCTTCTCTCTGTAGCTACACAGCTGCTGTGTTGTTGATATAATTAAAGACAACCAGTTGGAAGTACACTATAGAGTTTGTAGTGGCATTAAGTTTAAATAGTATTGCCCTATTTAAAGTTTAGGTGGATTTCAGAAATCTACCTTTACTGACTGATTTCTTTTCTTGCTTGAGTCATTCAGCAAGAGCATGGGTAATGTGTGGAAGGACTGTACCAGAGCCGAGAACAAGACTTTGGATTTCTTATTTACAATGTTTATTACTTATTACAGATCTAAAATAATTTCTCTACCTGGGGGACTTAACAGTAGAAGTAGGTGATACACAGAGTGTGACAGTCAGTTAGTGAGTATGGTTCCAGTTTGGCAATTGTTATGGTTGTAGAAGCCCAAGAATTCCCACTAAAGACAATGTAACATAAGAGTCCTCCAATAAAGGCAAGAGACTGGGATACAGGTAAGACATTTTGGTTGTCTGGTATACTTGGAGTTCACATTCTAATTGAACCACTGTGTTTTTAATCAGTAAATTGAGGATAATACGACACCTGGCTAGGCCCTCATGTATTATTTAGCTCTGATAAATACTTACAGCTTATAGAAGTCGGGGTTGGCTTGACGGGAAATTGCATCCCATGCTATGTTCTTATTCCACAATCTTAGAGGTCCACTTCCAATGCCATCTGTGTTTGCAGGGGAAAAATTCCTTGGAAATGGAGAATGAAATGAAGCCAGCCTCTAAATGCCTTCCTTTACCTCTTGTTATAGTTTGAATATGTTCCCCGGAATTCATGTGTTGGGAAATTAATCCCAAATACAACAACAGGGATTGGGAGATGTTTATGTTATTAGCTTTTTGTGCTGGATAGCTTCAGTTATCAACTTGACACATCTGGGAAGAGAGAACCTCAGTTGAGGAATTATCTCTGCTGGGTTGGCCTGTGGGCATATCTGTGAGGCATTTTCTTCACTGTCGAATGATGTGGTAAGGCTCAACAAATGGTCTTAGTTTGTATAAGAAAGCAGGCTAAGCACAAGCTCAAGGAGCAAGCCAGTAAGCAGCCTTCCTCTGTGGTCTGTGCTTCAGTTCCTGCCTTCAGGTTCTTGTCCTGAGTTCCTGCCCCTTGATGCTAAACTGAGATTCAGATGTGTAAGCCAAATAAACCCTTTCCTCTACAAGTTGGTTTTGGTCAGGGTGTTATAACATGGGAGTAGATGACCAAATTAGGGCAGGTTCTAACCTAATGTATAAGTTAATTCCATTCTAAAAAGTACTCAGAAGAGTGAAGTGGCTTTACTTTTTCATTTCCTTGCCTTTCTGCCTTCTGCCATGTGATGATTACAGTGAGGTGGTCTTGGTCAGATATTAGCATCTTGACCCAAGACTTCTCAGTCCCTAGAACTGTGAGACCACAAATCTCTGCTTAATGTAAATTACCCATTCTCCTATATTCTGTTATAACAGTGCAAGATGGACTAAGGCATTTCCCAGTACCAAATGGACTTTGAGAGATCCCTCTACAGAAAATGGCACAGTAGATGCAGAGGTAGCTATTAATGGTTATTCTTTATTCAGGAGCTCACATGACTGAAAAAAAAGCTTATCCCTCTGCAAATTCCCCAAAGGGTTGACTCTGGTTGTATTGTGGAAAAATATAAAGAAACAAGGCAATGACACTGGTTATATGAAAGTATTTTTGTTATATCATTCCCTACTGCTGGGACTGTTGTTTCTATAATGAAATGTAAATCTTTTATCCTGTCTTGAAGATAAGAACTAGGCTCCTCAATGAGAGTATCCAGAAAGGCATTTCCCCAAAGGCATTTCTAATGGAGGTATCAGAAGTCACCACTCTATACCACAGAAACCCAGAATGTGGAATCTATGATTGCAGAGAGTACACCCCTGAATATTACTGAAGGTAATGTTAAGGAGAAGTTGAGAGGTGATGAGAGGAGAGAGTGGCAGGTAGAGAGGGCAGGTTGGGAGGAATTGACAGTGTCTGTCTATAGTATTGCAGAGATCAGGGCTCGTCTTCAGTAAAACCCATCTTGATTGTTGTATTGTTTATAAGCTAAGAATGCTATTTTTTTTCGTTTTATATAGATGAGAAAAAACAAAATAAAAACATTGGGGTCATATGAAAAGTCAATAGCATTTAAACATCAGTGTTAATAAAGTTTTATGCTATGACAGAGCCAACCCCAATGGCTATTGTCCATGGCCCCTTTGATGATATAGTGGCATATTGAGCCGTTGCAATAGAGACCATATGGTCCACAGAGCCAAACATACTATGTACTCCTTGCTAGCAGATTGATTATCTGTTGACCTCTGCTCTAGACAGTGTCTTAAACACTGGTGTGTAAATTCCAGTTAACAGTTGAGACTTCTCCCAACAAGAAGTACTTAGCAATTATTTGTAACCATGTCTCGTGTCTCTCTTTTGGTATGTCTAGGATCACAGCTACAATGACAGGTATCGCTAGCCCTCCCTGCTACTTATTCAGCTCTGTTTTGCCCCTCAGCCACTTGCACAATCCCATACATCTTACTGCTCTTTTTGGAAGACAGCCTATGAGTTGAACTCAATGTACACGAGCTTCCATTTGAGCAATCACATAGGGACTGAATCCAACTTTTTGAAATATCACAGAAAAAATGTTATATATGGAATATGTGTGAAATGTGTTACAACGATTTCCATATCTTTCCAACTATAAGCACAGCACAGCCATATTTGAATAATGAATAATTGAATTGGTATTAATCATAGTAGGATATGCAATATTATTAAACTTCATAACTGATAAAGTAGCTGATGGATGAATCTGGTTGATTGGGAGAAAGCACCAGGACACGGATAAATCTCCACTGGAATAGAGTTTATTAGCAAAGGAACACATGAGACAGATTCCCTTCCTGGCAGGGAAAATGTCTGCCCCAGTGCCCTGGGTCGTAAGCTGGGGTCTTTTATAGGGGGAGGCTTCTGGGTAGGTGCAGAAGGTGGGAAGATATATTTTTTTTTAAAGTTAGGCAGGGGGAAGCTGGAGAACAGGACTGTTAAAACCTGCCCTCTTTAGAGATCAAAGGGAAAGCCTGCTATGCTGACCAAACAGTGGAGAAAAGTCTGCTTCTCTTGACTTCAAAGACCAGGGTGCTTATCAACTCAGTTCCCTTTTCTCAGGGGCCTGTGAGCTCCATGAGGCCCTGTTGGTGAGGGGGCGGGGCTATCTGAACCTTAACAATAATAGCAAATGTTTCATATTACATGGTTTGTAGAGACCAGCTAGTGAAATATATTTTATATTGCTGCAATGAGTACTACTGTGTTTGCCATAGCACATACCTCATGAAGCACGTATTAAGAATTCACAGATGCGTATTTACCCAATGATATTTTTTCATCCTGGTAGCACTTACAAAATGACTGTTAGACAAGAAACTAACATTAGTCCAGTCTAGGACTGTCTTTTTTCCCACTACTTTCTATCAGCTAGCACTTCCTTAATTTTTTTTTTTTCTTTTGTGTGTTTCTCTCTCTCTCTCTCTCTCTCTCTCTCTCTCTCACACACACACACACACACACACACAGTACAACTTTTCTTGGCAGTTTGCTTTACTTCTAAGTGACTGGCTGAATCCTTATGTAGTCCCCAGGGAACTTGTTACATAATCCAAAGTCAGGTTTTTAACTCAGAGAAATCTGGTTCAGTTGGAAGGACAGGAAAACACTGAGAGATGAAGCAACAAAATACTTACAAGAATACCTCATGAAGAAGCTCCCTGTGAATGCCAGAAAGGGCAGGGCACAGATCTGGCTACTAGAGATGGAAAGAGTTGCAAGCAATGTAGAAGAATTTTGGAAAGGAAAGAGGGAAAGATGTTTTTCCTGCATGAGAAAGGAAAATGAATCAGGTTCAAGATCAGAGAGATGAAATGGCAATTCAATGCATTTGGAAAGAACGTGGATGGAACAAAGAAAGAGGCTGTGGGTGTAGCTGTGATCTGCTGAATGTGTGAGTCTGGTTCCTCTTGTAAGGTGGAGTCTGAGCAAGCCATTGTAAATCAGAGTGTGTGCAAGAAGGTGGGTGGGTGGTGGAGAAAGACATTGTGAAGGAACTTTCAAGTGAAGGCAAGTGATGGAACTGGGTTTGTGTCCATGTGCTGTGTAGGTGTTGGAAAGGAAAGAAAATAGAAGGATAGGGCAACTGGGAAGTCATTAATTGCTTGCTGCCTGTTTCTGTAACCTGACCATAAGCATCATTTCCCCATCAGGCTTTTTAATGGGCCATTGAGGTGAATACTGGGCTCTGTGTCCTGTCAGGAGTGATGGTATTGAGGTGAACAGCCCTGGGGCTCTGCTTCTCCTCTGCAGTTCATCGTATCTGAATTAAAAAGGGAATTGTTTGGACAAGCCTGTTAAGTGAATGTTTTTCCAGCATTAGTATGATAGCTGAAGGAGCTCCCATTGGATGGAAACAGCATCTAAACTACCTCGGGCTGTGCTGAGGGGGAAAAAAATTATGTAACAGCATTCACATAGCATTTCTCCTTTGCTTCTTCAGTTTCCTGGATTCAGACTGGTCCAAGGCATCAGTCCAAACCTCTGCCTGGACTGAACTCACCCTGCATGCCTCTCCTAAATTACCCACAATGCACAAGTTCTGAGCATCTAATCAGAAAGATTCTGAGTAAGCATATGTTCACCTGTGTGTGGTGTGTGGCGTGGTATGGTGTGATGTGTGTGTGTGTGTGTGTGTGTGTGTATGTCTATGTGTCTATGTCTGTCTATGTATATGTGAGTATGTATGATCAAGGCAGAGGAGCCCAGCTTTCCTAGTAGCAATTGCTATTGGAAATTATTCAAGAAAAAGAATCTGTATTAGGGTTTTCTTGTTGTTGTTTTGGGGTTTTGTTGTTTTCTTCTGTCTGTAGAAGCTAGACTGTGCTGGATAGCTTTAGTGTCAACTTGACACACCTGGGTTGAGGGAGCCTCAATCGGGGAATTGCCTCTATTGGACTGGCCTGTGACCATGTCTGAAGGGCATCTTCTTGAGGAGTGATGTGGGAGGGCCCAGCTCACTGTGGGTGGTGCCACCCCTGGGCAGGTGGGCCTGTGTTGCATAAGAAAGCAGGCTGAGCAGGAGCCGAGGGAGCATGCCTGTAAGCAGCATTCCTCCATGGCCTGTGCTCCAGCTCCTGCCTCCAGGTTCCTGCCCTGAGTTCCTACCTTGGGCTCCCTGATGAACTGCGACCTGGGAGATGTAAGACAAATAAACCATTTCCTCCCCAAGTTGGTACTGGTCAGAGTGTTTTGTCACAGCAATGAAGAACAAACTAAGACATAGACCAAGCTACAGGAATCTCAGCTTGTGGGGTGAATATTCCCAGTTATTCTATCTCTAGTCTGTTTCCAACAGAAAGCACAGAAGAATAAAAAATGGACCCAAGGAGAGTTGGCCAAGCTTGAATTTCATAGGAAAAACAATCTTAAATATTTGGAATATTTTAAATATTTTGAAGTCTGTGTACTGGGAAGGGGACAAGAAAGCTGTTGAAGAAGGTGAGACCAAGTTTCTCATCTGAGGGGAAAAAGTGCTGAGGTTCTTTTCAGCCTCTGAGCCACCCTGTGTGAGCTGCCTTGCCAGGGGCATCTGCACAGGTCAGCAGCAGGGGAGCCTGGGAAGAGAAGCCCACATGGAGCTGGAGGAGAAGCTGTTCCACCAGTAGAGAAGGTGGGGTGAAGGAAGAAAATCATTGTCACTGTGGCCAAAAGCATCCCTGAGTTCTGCCTGCCCCATTAACTCTGCAGAGGGAGGGCTGCTGCCTTAGCCAGTGCAGGTGTGAACACTCAAGTCATTGCTTGGAAAATTAGGCCCTGGAGGCAAGAGTTGCCAGCTGCTCAGTGATAGGCTCCAGCGCACTCCAAGTCCAGGCTGTGCCCAGAATCTCTACCCAACTCCCCTTTCTCAGTGTGCTCAGCACCCCACCACTACCCCTTGCTTCCAGTGCTTTGCAGTTTCCCATGTAATTCGCTTATAACAAGCCTCATATAGTTTCATCATGCTTGCTAGGACTGTGGACCAGACGGACTAGTGGAATGAGCTTGCGTTTCTGGCCGTAGACCACTAGGGTTCATGTGCCTCCCAGAGAGACACAAACTGATGTGCCATTGGTGAGCTATATAGTCCTGTTTGTTTTTTAAATTCTTATCATTCAGCACTGCCTTTCTTTCCTCAGTGCTCAGTTCTAGTTTTCTGAACTGTTAGGGTTCGAGAATCGATAATAATTCCCACAGATACCCAAAAAGATTTTACAAAAGTTTATTTAAGAATTTAAAGTTAAAAAAAGACAACAACCAAACGGCGGCTAGCCGGGCAGACTTCACTGGCCAAATATGGAGTCTGGCCCCGAACAATAGCAGGCAGGAGCTTTTACTAGGACACTCTACGGAAACCTGCATGCGCCAAGCATTTTTTGAAATAATTGGATGTCCCCATATCCTGAGTACGGGGAAAGTCTTGATTGGTAGGGGCTATCTTCAGGGTATTGGAATGTACTGACTATTATCTTTTAGAGTCAGAAGTTTTTGTTCATACCTTATAAGGCTTTTACATGTACAATATGCCTGAGCTTGTCTGGGCTTGTCTAAGAAGCTAACCAAAATGAAGTCAGAGCATTCTGGCTCTTCAGAACCACCACAAAACCAAACGATTTTTTGTCATCATGCCCCTTTTTATGTTGGGCCCGGTCAATGCTTCACGCTTCAGTCACTTTCCAGTCTCCCAACCTTTTCACATCCCTCCCCTACCATGCTGACAAGTTCGTTCTCCCTATTTTTCTGAGACTCCTTTTTACATCTTCTCCCCCACCCCAGCATCCTTTGCACTTTCTGCATCTCTGCCATATGGCTTATTGTCTTGGCATCTTCGTACAGGGCAGATGGACAGAGCAATGGCGTAGGCAGTTTCCCAAGGTGAACTAAAAAGCTTTGCTTTTAATTCTTTCAATCCACTCAAGGTATTTATCAACGTATCACCTGTCCTCAGCACCATTATATACTGATGCTGTGTTAAAAGCCAGGACTCTTTCTACTATTTTCCTTGGGATCCGAACTGCCACAACCATTATTACTGACATTATCACATTTTTGCAAATAATATAATTATTGATGACTAATAATACCTGGTAGCTTTTTAAGGAACTCCTCATACATTCATTCAAATAAATGCCTCTCTATTGAGTACTTTCTCTACTGGTCATTATGCTAAGCATTTGGGGATGTAAGGGTTATTTCATAGGGAGAAAAACATTTTCTGGACTAGCTAGGTCCAAAGATGCCAATTGGTGGTGTTTGCCCAAAGTTTGCCCAGAGTTTTCATCCCAAATCTCTGGGAGGCACATGAATCCTAGTGGTCTACTGCCAGAAACACAAGCTCATTCCACTAGTCCACTAGTCTGACCAAAGTTGCACAGTGAATGAATAGGCAGTTCGGATTAAATTTTTTTTAGTTATTAGAACTAATATCCTTTTTTTAGCATGGTTTCTCAAGGTTGGTTGAACTTTTAAATCACCTGGGAGACTGAGGTCCCAGTTCCTTTCCTGAAGGCTCTGATATAATTGATATGGTTTGGCCTGGCCTCAAGATATTTTAAAACCCCCAAGTGATTCTAATATGCAGCAAAAGGCCATGTCTACAGTCCTTTGTAAACCGTCTTCTGCTGTTCTTATGTTTGCTTGAACATGACGGAATCTTGTTTCCTCTGTAAGACTGTGAACAACCTGGACACACAACTTTGTCTCCTGTATTTTCTGTATGGTCCACAAAGCTTAGAACAATGCTAAATGTACCATAAATAGAAACCACAATAGGCACAGTAAATAGTGATTAACAATGGATAATTACAAGTAAAATAGGCTGAAGGGTGGAGTTTGATGTCAAGAAAGACTAGGAAAGAAGTTCCTATTCTCTCAGGAACAGGCCTGAGCCATTGTCCTGGACACTCTTAAAGATCCACTGCAGTGGAATATCTCTCCCTTAAACTTCAAACAAAATCCTTTTTTTCTCTCTTAATACTTTTTCATTTTTATCTTCTACAGGATTCTGCTCTAGGAATGTTCTCCATTTTTAAACTTTCTAGTTTGTAAACTAATAAAAGATACTAGACTGCTTTTTAGAACCCGTCCCTCCTTTCAAAGCTGAAACCCAGAAACCAGACTTTACCAAGCTAAACTCCTTTCACCCCTTTCCCAGTCTTTGCCATCATTCAGTCTAAAGGGCTCCATATAGTAGAAGCAAAGTTATCAGAATATCTAAAGGCCTTCAAAGAGAGATGGCCAAGCCTGTTCCCCATATATGTGGATGGCTAATGGAATTGGAGTATTAAGTTCTGATAAATGCATAACAACATTGGTCAACAAAGCACCTCACTCCAAATATTTTAGATATAGCACAATATAAGGTACAGTAGACCTCCCAAAATACAAACCTGAAAAATGATGGGAATGAGTCAGTATGGGATATTTACTCTTGAAAAGTGGCTTGAAATCTTCCATCTATCCATCGATCCATTCATCCATCCACTCATCCAATGAGTCAATCATTTAATTAACTTTTTTATTTACTTGAACAGAGACTGATTTGGGGACTAGAGATGAATAAAGTCTAACATCTTCCTTCAAATCTCTGTTGAATGGGGGAGAAAGACTAGATAGATAGATAAGAATCTGTACATGAGTGGACTGCTGTGATGGAGCACTGTCCTACCAATAGGACTAGAAGTTCCTATTCCAGGTATGGAGTGGAGGTGACTAGGGAATGTCTTTGAAAAAAAACTGACATGAAAGTTAGATTTCAGGTATTAGATGGCCAGGTAAGTGACTGAGAGGGATGCTGTAGTGCCCTTACTGGAAACACACAGAACTGCAGTTGATACAGTGGAGTGTGGCTGAGAAAGGGAATATTGAAAACCATGTGGTAATTAGAAAAGACGTCATGAGACTCTTGGGAAAGTCCAGGCCTCCATCTGATTACTTGTCGAAGCCCTAGACTCACGGAAGTACCTGGCAAGTCTTTGCTGCATCTCTTCTGCCACTAAATATTTGAAGTACGAGGGTAGCTTCAAGAGAAACTGGACAGACATGAAGCCAGTTGTCAGATGGCAATGCCCCCTTCTCCTAGAAAGGTTTTCTTGGGCTGAGGGTTCAAGGACCTTTCCCCATCTTGTTGAACTTATCTATAGTAAAAGAGGAATAGGGAACAATTTTCAGTTAGGTTTTACATATTCTTTGAGAACACAGTTACAGACCCATTGGTATGTTTTGAAACAAGGACTCCCCAGAAATAATAAAAGCAAGAAAATTCTTGTTCAGAGTCAACTACCAGATGGGCTCTCTGCGATGTCAGAGATTATTATGGATGAAACGTCCCTTATGGTTACTTCTTAAAATCTCCCACATGACCCTACATTTCCAACAGTCATTTATTTTCTTGAGTTGCTTCTTTGCCAAATGAGTACAAAACCCATTCCAGAGCTGAGGCCGGTAAAGACCCCACTGAATATACCATGTTTGCTTTTTCAACATCATTACAGGCACTTCTGGAATTTCCCAAGTTCTGTTTGCTGAGGACTTTGAGTACTCGCAAAGCTGATTTGCAGAAGCCTTGGGAATTCTGTGGCTCTCACCACCCACTTGGGGTTAGATATTGCTGCCTCACTTCTGGATGTTTCTTTTTAATGAGAACTCTGTTGAGATTTGGGGGAAAGTAAAACTTGTTTGTTTTTCTAGGTAACTTTCTACTAACTTGCCTTTTGCCATATACAACGGAGACTTCATCAGCCTCCATCACAAGGCCGTGATTTCCATGATAGAAGGAAGTGGTAACTGACGAGGGTGAGATTTTGTGGATGAGAAGAACCGGGTTCATGGAAGGTGGCAGCCACTTCCCAGATTCCTTCCTCTAGACATCCAGGGGATGCAGGTAAAAGCATCTTATTTTCACAGATGAGATATAGAAATTCAGACCATTTGAATAATTTGTCCAAGATCACAGAGGTTGGTAATAGCAGCACAGCATACCATAGGTCTATGCACAGGGCAGGCTCCTAATTAATATCTGAGGATTTGAAATTCCATGTGCAAAATTAGCTGGGAGAAAAGAGGGCCTTCTCTGATTAATCTGGGAGAGTGATTAATGAGGAACATAAAATTTGATAGAAGGAATATGCAATCCCACATGACGTGCTTTTCTTCCTTATGCAGCCTTTGCCATCTCTTATCTCACAGGCTGAAAGAACCAGTGATATGAGCAGAGCAGGGATTGTGTGGGTTGATTTTTTTTTTCAGGTTAGGAAGCTGCAGCTTGACAAATCACTTTAATGAATTAGTGAGAGAGTACTGGTAGAACCCAGCCTTCTGGCACCTCCATCTAGTCTTAACACCACATTTGTGCTTTGCAAGAACTGACATGCTATAAAATCAATACAGATTGCCAGATGCCACCCCAAATCCACTGTGCCAGTATTTCTGAAAATAGGCCATGAGATCTAGATTTTAAACAAAACTTTCAAGTGATTTTTCCCAAGAGTGTTTGTGAACACTGGTACTAACTCGTGTGTGTGTGTGTGTGTATGTGTGTGTATGTGTGTGTGTGTGTGTGTGTGTGTGTGTGACTTAGACTTCATGTGTAAGAGGATCCAGTTCCTCCCTTACAAGGAGGTCAAAACACTCATAAACAATCTCTAGTCATTTGATATCTTCTAATCTAGTACAATGTTCTAGAAGGGAAGCTAGAAAATACCCCCACCCCTCATTTTTCTCTCAGTTCTGTCAGGTCTTGTAGGTTGCAGTTCTTCCTTGTGTCTAAATATACCCTTTCTAAACTGCTTTTTTAAAAATCAGCTTTCCTATCTTTAGCTATGGAGAACCATCTTTTATGTCCCAACAGTCCTCATAATTGAAATAATCCATTATTTTTCTTCAGAATCATCTACTACAAGCAGAACACTCTGTCCTCTTAGCTTCAGAGTCAGGAAACTATCTTAGTCTGCAGCAGTTCTGAGCTGTAGACCCTGAGGACAACATCACAGAGCAATTCCAAAGATAGACACAGTTTCCAACATGACATATTTTGAATACATTGTATTAGAGATTTTCATTGGTTTCACTGAAGAATGGAAACGTATATTTTCAATCTTTTCCTGTTGCCCTACATTTTCCTAAAAACAAAATCACCTACCTTAAATTTATGAAGCATACACACATGAAAAGACTAATTAAAAAATTATTTATTATTTTTATTTTATGTGTATGCATGTATTGCCTGCATGTGGGTAAGTGCACCCATGTTGTACAATGCCCGCGGAGGTCAGAAGAAGCTGTCGGATCCCCTGAACTGGAGTTATGGACAGTTGTTAGCTGCCATGTGGGTGCTGAGATTCAAACCCAGGTCTTCTGCAAGAACAACCAGTGTTCTTAACCACTGAGCCATCTCTCCAGTCCTGAAAAGACCAATTTTTAAATCACTGGTCATGATCATACTGATTATGCAAGTCAATGAAATGGTCGACTTCTTTTCCCGTAGTTCGATGGAGACAGCTCCTGTTCTATGGAGGACATCTTTGCTCCTTTTAAGAAAGACAGCATCAGTGATGAGGTTAGAAGCTGACTTTCCATCCTCTGACCCTTACTCTCTCCTCTCAAAGCAAACATGCAAACACTTCTCTTTCCAAATCCTTGGATGATAATTCATGTTTTAACTTAAAACAATGATTCACGTGTATTTTTTCATAAGTAAAACATATATTAGAAACATTCTGAAAAATTCTAAATGAAACTAAGGGGCTAAATCCCTGGCAAGCAGACAGGACTATTGATTAGTAGTAAATATGCCCCATCTCCAGCTTGTCTGGGACAATGGCCTGGGAGCTCTTTCCTAACAGCAGGACACTTTTTGGAGGACTAGTCCAGACCAGTTTAGATAAGACCAAGGCTTGGAGCAGTGACCCATGGGCTCTCCCTTCTTCACCAAGACCTTCCACAAGGCAAAAATGATTCATCAGAAAGACTTCTGCCAGGGTACAAATAGAAACCTGGCCTTGAGCAGGCAGAGGCAGACCTGGTGCTTCATGACCTGTGGATGGCAAATTTGTCCGAAAAACTAGTTTGGATGTCCATAGATGCCACATTCAAAAGAGGGTTTTTATTTGTTTTTATTGTTGTTGTTCCTAAAAGATCATTTCCTTACTTCAGAGTTTGGACTGCCAGTGCATAAAATCTACAAAGAACAGTAAGCTTTACCTGGAAAGACCCCAAAGACAATACCTTTTTCTGGTCCAGGACATGAAGGTTATAAAGGAAGACAAGGCAGAGACAGCCAAGCCTGTTCTCCCATGGCCAGACACCAAGCATGGTTTGTAGATGCCTTGGCCAGACATTGGCTCAGAGCTGCCTGTATCTGTTTCACCCTCACCCTCATATGCTCCCTAATGGCAACAAGTCAAATGCTCCTCCTTCTGCCCTTCCCTGCCCTGAGCACATATACACCCAGGAGAGGGTCTAAACACATTGACTTGTTGTGCAGAGCAGATGCTCTACCTACTGCAGCAAGCCTCCTGAACTAAGACACTCTAAAGTACCTGCAACCATGAAAGTCCTCTTTGCAAACTATGGTTAAGCTCTCTTGACAGAAAGAGTTATGTAATTCAAAGGTAGTTTCTTCAAAATAAGATCTCAATCAAAATCAGTTAATCTTCATTGTCTAGAATGCCTAATTAGATCTGGTCAACATAAGGAGAGTCTCGGCTTCCTTAAATTGTACATTGACATGGTATTATTTACTGGTTTCCCCAATGTATATATGCACATGTTTTCACAGAAATATACTCAGGAGCTCTCCCCAAAGGCTAGATTAATAGAAGCCATCTCACTTGGCTGCCTCCTTTCCTTCTGTGGCATTCCTACTTTCCCTTCACCTTCCTTCTTTACCTTCTATATTCTTGTTAAGAAGCCGGCGATACTTATTTGGCCTGATATAGGTCCTACAAGGATTGGTGTTATACTAGGATTTCTATCAGCCTACCTGGAATCAAAGCATTGATAGCTGTCAATGACAATTTACTGTGTCCTTCCCACATGATATTTGTTATTTAGAGACCTCTGTTCACGTTCATAACGTATAGAAACATTAGGGATGGATTTGCAAACTTTGGAGCTAAGCTCCAAAGAGCCTGCATTCTAATCATGGATAGGAGGTCGCATTTCTACAAGAGTGCTCAATACCAAGGGCCCGTCTACAGAAAGAGGTCTATGTGGGCCATTTCTTCTTTTAAACCCAATTCAGCAACTGTATTAGTGGAAATAGAGCTATGCGTTCAATTCATCATTCCCAATATACTTGATGGTTAAAATGAGACTCAAGTATCTATGAAAAGTCACAAAATTTCAGGATAGAGTATTGCATAGGTGAAAGAAGATGCCAGAGTGGATGGCTGTTCCAGAAGGATAAGTCTGGCTCTAGTGGGAGAAAAGAAAGGTCATTCCTGGTGTGGAAAATGTCCTAAGCACAAGTAGAAACCAGAGCTAAACTGCTGCTCATGTTATGAGCCATCTCTAAGGGCTAAATGCAGGCTACCTTTTGGATTTTAGTTTCATCCTCTTAGGGTCCCAAGGTGATAATGGAAAATGCATCTTGTGCACCCACAAGCCGTCAGTGGATAGCGCTAGTGGTATTAACACCCAAATTTCCACATGCTACACATGTAAATGCCTGTTGAAAATGGGCAATGAAACATTGTCAAGAATTGGTGTGATCAAAGCCATGGGGAAAATGAAATAATGCATGTTCAAACAGAGGGGTTTCTATATATGACTTGACAAGTGATAAATACCAAGACACCACAGTGGTCCTGATCACTATTCAGCCAGAACAGGTCTAATGGAATCTAGTGAAATATTGTAATTTTACATAAGAGGAACCTGAATTCTCACTAAATGCGGTAGACTTGCTGGAGGTCACTAGTAAAGTGGGCATTCCTACCCTAGTAGCCTTTAGCTCATGAAAGAAACATTCGTGTTTCCTTTGTTTGTGTGTTTGTTTGTTTTGTGACAGCCTCAAGTAACCCCGGTGGCACTGAATCTGTGGTGTAGCCAAGGCAAGCCTTCTATTCCTGATCTTCCTTCTTCTACCTCCCAAATGCTAAGATTATAGTTACTTGCTATTCCACCCAGCCACAGCTACATTCTTATGTTTCCATTGATGTTAGCAAAGCACATCTATCCACATGACCTCAAAACCCTCCCTGTTACACCATGTTTCTCCTCTACACTGAAAAGCTAAAATAGTTCCAGGCATCAAGTGTGGGAGTTCCACTGGGAACAATTCTTGTTGAGTCCTGGAAAGAGGAGCTTGTATAATGAGTTGAGGAAGGGGCAAGAGAGGGCATGTCCCTACAGTTAGCTGACGAATGGGAGGCCGTCAGAGCTGCAGCAAAGCTATGTTCCATATTTAATTTGATGGTGTGTTAAATTAGCCATTTTTATGAGCAGCAGAGGGAGTTCCTTCAGGGGTAACTGCACTATGTTCCATGAGCCCAATATCCCAATAGACCGTCAAGATGGTGCCTGCTCCTCTTTGCTGATCAGGAGCTAGTGACTGCAATGCATTAGGTTCACTGAATTTCTTCTTTCTTAAAAAACTGAGTCTGGCATTTTGGAAATAATACCTGCTTATGTTTTGTGATTCAAAACTTGTCTGTTCTTCTATCCTTTGCCTGAATCATCCCATCTTCCACTTGGAGGTGTCTCTCCTGTGAGGCTATCAACTCCTTTAACAATTCTGTTTTTCTCAAAGCAAGATAGAGAAACATGTTTCAGAAGGCCTTTACTATGGGAGAACAGTATGCACTGTCTGATAAATCACTTGGTCTGGTAGATGGGGCCAGAAATGTATGTTACACTAAATAAGAGCCTGAGGTTAGGGCCAGAAATGCTTGAGAAAATACAGAAACAAAAGAATAACTTGGGAGAATTTTCCACAGTGCCCATGGTGAGAGGAGAGGAGAGTTATAACTGGCAAGAACACTTGATGTACTTTTCTGTGGAGTATATGTTGTAAACTGTTTTTCTTATGATTCTTACTAAAATCTATTAATGTTTTCTTTCAAAAAGAAATTCTACATCGTTGGGGGGAAAGCAAAGGGCATGAACAATATCGAATAAAAGGTGTGCTGACATATCCAGTGGCTACCAGAACAGCAGGAGAATGTGTAGTCCACCGGTAACTACAGCATGTGACCATTTGCAAGAATGGGTCATCTTTCAATTTCCCTAATTTTGGAAGTGTTTTTCTTTATTTCTCTTGTTACATAGGTGTTATGAGCTGGATTGCATGCATCTAAATTTACAAGCTGATGTCTTGATTCCCAATGTGACCTTATTTTGAGATAGGGACTTTTATGTGGTAATGAAGTTAAACGAGGCCATGAGGGTAGTGCCATAATCCAATAGGACTAGTGTCTTTATAAGAAGAGGAAGAGGCATCAGAGCTCTCTGTCTTTACTCGCACATGGAGAAACCAAGTGAAATTCTGTAAGTCAAGAAGAGAGGAATCACCATAGCCAGTTCTGCTACCTTGCCTTCACTTTGACCTTGAGTTTGCAGACTCCATAATAGTGAGGATGTGCATATCTATGATCAAGCTGTCCAGCCTGTGGTATTTCTATTTGGGCAGCCCACATGGCATATTGCTTCATTTAAGGAATTCCTTCTTTCTCAGTTTGACATATAAATTTTTTTAAAAAAATTGTTTATTGTTATGTACATATATGTAAGTATACCACATGTATGAAATGCCAGTGGAAGCCAGAAGAGGGTGCCAGATTGCTGGAACTGGAGTTACAAACACTTGCTATCTGCTATGTGGGTGCTGGGAAGTGAACCTGGGTCCTCTGGAAAAGCAGTAAGTGCTCTTAACCACTGAGCCATCTCTCCAGCCCCATGATTCTTTCTGAAATGTGTTTTTGCCTAGAATACTGTCCCAACCAGTACCATTCAGGAGAGGCAATTCCTTATTTAAAACTGATTGGCCAGTGAACACAGCTGATTCTCAAAAGTGTTTCAGTTCTATCCAGTCTCCACATTTCCATCAGACAGCATGTACAGGGTAGACAGTAACAAGAAGAGAACAGGTAAGAGTTGGCTTGTATCGCACCAAATCCACAGAGTAAACAGTCAGGAAAGAAGAGGCCAGAGGCCAGGGGCAGCAGGGGCAGCTCCACTTGCTTCTTTGTGCCTATGACATGAATTGGCAGATTCTCAACAGTGACTTGAGCGTGGAGGTCCCAGGTTGTTGAAATACCTTATAGTTTTTTCTTCCCTGTTCATTGAAATCTTTCATATTTAGAAAGAGCTTAGGCCTTCCTCTAAGGCTTTCACTGATTAAGTCAGGATAATCCAACCAGGATAATTTTTCTTTTGATTAATTGAAAATGAACTGATTTGGAACTTCAGTTGTATCTGTGAAATCCTTCACAGTAGGGTCTTTACTGGCTGAATAGTGAGTGAATAGCATAGAGAACAAAATGGTTGACAAACCCGTGGACTCTCTAATACTCTTGAAATTATCTTCTTTGTAGTCCATTCTAAGGGACTGACCAGAAAGAGACCAGGGAATATCATTTAGCTCAGCCAAGTTGATATATCACAAAGCCATCACACCAAAAACCCACTTCTGCTTTATTGTCATGGTTTTATCTGACAAAATATCTAGGGCTGGCCTGTCAAAGACAAACGACAGAAGTCTTCCCTGACTTCCATGCAAAGACTACCAGGTTTTAGAGGACTCTATTCTCCTTCTCCTCCTTGTCCTCCTTGGGCTTAAATCCTGCCACCCTTCAGTCCTTGGTTCTATTTTCTAGAATATCCTGTGCTTTGTTTTGCTTTGATTTTTCAAATTATAAGCTGAGATTGAATCTTTGCTTAACCAGTCACAAGTTGGGGATATCTAGGAAAAGCTCTTACCAGGATTTATAAAATAATCTTGTCAAAGGCTCACTCTAAGGATTAAATTAGAAAAATGTATGCAAAACAATCTATCTTCCTGGCACATGACATGAGTTTGGTAAGTGACGATACATCATTTTTTAAAAATTACATTCATTTACTTTGTGGTGTGTATGTGTATGTGTGTGTGTGTGTGTGTGTGTGTGTACTAGGGGACAATGTATGGAGTCAGTTACCTCCTTCTACACTGTTGGTCCCAGGGATTGAACTCAGATTGTTAGGCTTGATGGCAAGCACCTCTACCCACACTGAGCATCTCACAAGAGAGTGATGCTGCTTCTTGATCATTAGAAGCATCAACACATTCACATTGCTTTCTCAAGCTCTTTAAAGACAATACCAGAATAAGTTCTTTACTCAGATGCAGTGCTATCCCAAATAGGAATTTGTATCAACTGATGTGCTCTGCATCCCACCAAGAGTTATCCTAAGTTTCTAGCTATTTTAAGACATTTATTCAGAAAGGTTTCTAGTTGATATCAGCCCTTCATCATTTCCTCAGAAATATTGCCTACAGCATCAGCAGCAGCAATGATAAATATAACAATGGCAATTCCACAAAACCTCAATGTGTGCTAAAGAAGCCAATGACAGTCTGAACAGCAGGACAGAAAGTCTCTTCTTACCAATTAATGGGAAGCCAAGTCTAATTTGCCACCTGTGTGGTACTTTTGAACCTGTCAGGGAAAACAGAAATCAGTGAAGCTTCATCTTGTCACTACTCTTCTTAGGGACTGCTCTATAAAGCAAATGAAAATAGCATTCATTAAAGTAAAAAATAGAAACCCTGTGGCAGCTCTCTATGTTCTCTTCTTAGGTAGAAACAGAGTCCATCACTGCCAGTGAGCAGGTAGTTCAGAAAGGCCCTGGACCTGTATGCACTCAGTGGACGCTGGAGAGGGAATGTTTTCATAAATGCTTTGGAAAAGTTTCAACTGGTAAGACATCTGTTCTCCCTGTGACTTATGAGTCAAGAGATATTATAGACATTAGAAGGGTTCAGCTACCTCAGAATTTAAGTCTGAAAAGTGCTCTAAAGTTGCAGATAAATTCCAGGTGAAGAATCTAGGACTTTTAAGAGTGATTTCTTTGAGCTTTCCTGAATCACTCTAGAGCAATGATAAAAACATTATGCTGCTAGTGTTAGTACTCTCCCTCTAAATATGCACGAGGAATCAAAACCAGAACCAAACAACTATAAAATTCATTCTTGATAACATTTATTTCTAATCCATAATTGTTACTCATTTTACTTTGACATTTTGCTTGCAATTAGGGACATCGCCACTAGATGGAAGTATGTAATGTGTAATCATAAAATTTTAAAAAGGAATGAAAAGCCAAGGGAAGTGGTGCATACCTGGAATCCAGTCAGTCACTAGAGAGGCCAAGGTAGGAGGGTTTACCTTGGGTTTGAGGCTAACGTAGGTTACATAGCAAGGCCTAAACTCAAATGCACATTAGGTAGGTAGGTAGGTAGGTAGGTAGGTAGGTAGGTAGGATGGATGGATGGTTGGATGGATGGCTGGATAGATAAAGATAAAAAGAAATATAGGTGGATGGATATAAATGATAGCTTATGCATTCAGTATATTAATTCAACACATATTTAGCAGACTTCTCATGTGCCAAGAACATTGCAAGGTGAAACTACTTACATTCTAGAAAATTTGCCTTAGGTGAAAATAAACATATTTATTGCTACTTTTATATAGAAACCCCATGCTATCAACTTCTAATTTATTGATGATGCGCCTAATCAGAAAGAACAAGCTCTTATAGAACATTTCTCACAAATTATGGTAATCTAATTTCATCTTATCCTCATTCCTTGATTAAAATTACCTCTTTCCTTTGTTAGGAACTTTGAATCCCGTCACCTTCACTAATGCTGTTTTGAAGTCTTTTTGCCACAGGAGTCCCACTGGGGGCTTGCCTCTGTTTCTAGGGGTCCAGGGAATTGTTTGCCTTCATCCCAGTTATTAGCAATCTTTTCATCCTGTTTTAATCTTAAACTATGGTACTATGCTGGGACCAGCCCAATGTCCTCTCTGACTCTTTCCTCTCTTGCCACAACTCTAGCCCCATCTCAGTGAAGGAGAGACGAGATTAATAAATTAAAGTCAAGGGCATCTATTAGGCCCTGAGATGCTGAGGAATCTTCTTTTATTTCTATGGGGATAGGTCCTGTCTTAGTTTCTTTCCTGTTGCTGTGATAAAATATCTTGACAAAAGTAGAATAAAGGAAAAATGGTTTATTTCAGTTCACAGATCCAAGTTATGGTTCATCATTGTGGGCAAGTCACAGAGGCAGGAGCTTGAGATGGTTGGTCACATTGCTTCCATAGTGAAGAAGGGGGGAGGAGGGAGGAGAAAGGAGGGAGAGGAAAGGAGGGAGAGAGGGAGAGAGAAAGACAGACAGAAAGACAGAGAGACTTGTACTCAGCTCCTTCTCCCTTTTCACTCAGTCTGGGACTCAGCCCAAGAAATGGTGCCACCCACAATGGTCTGTCTTCTCACCTCAATTAAGTTAATCGAGGTAATCCTCCACAGGCATTCCCTGAAGACCTTCTCCCAGGTGACTAGATTCTGTTAAGTTGTCAGTTAACACTCATCATCACAGGTCCTCTCACAGGATTTTTTAAAATTTAATTTGTTAATGTCTTTGAGAATTTAATGAGTACTGTATTTACATCATTTCTTCCCCCACAGCTCCCTCCTCCAATGCCTCCTGTGCCTCCCCTGTTCTCTCTCAAATTCATTACCTCTCTTTCTTTAATTAATTAATTTATTTAATTTTGTTTTATGTGTATGAAGGTTTTGCCTGCATGTATATACACACATGTAATGCAGAGCCCGTGGAAGCCTGAAGAAGGAGTCAGATCCCCTGGAACTTGAGTTTTGGACAGTCGTTAGCCCTGCCATCTGGGTGCTGAGAATCAAACCGAGTCTTCTGCAAGAGCAGCCAGTGCTCTTAACCACTGAGCCATCTCTCCAGCCCTACCTCTTCTTTAATTAGTGTTATAACATATGTATACATATGTAAATATACATATTAAACATACTGAGTCCATTTAGTGTTGAAAAGCTATTTCTGCTCTGAGAATACCTGGAATATGTGGTTCATCAAGTTCTTTTTAATGTTATTTATTTTTATTTTATATATATGAGTATTTGCTTGCATGTATGTAAGTACACTCTGTGCCGTGCCTACAGAAGCCTGAAGAGGGTGTCAGATCCACTGGAACTGAAGTTATTGATGGTTGTGAGCAGCCATGTGGGTGCTGGGAACTGAATCCAAGTCTTTACAAGAGCAGTCAATGCTCTTAACTAATGAGCCATCTCTCTAGACCCTGCCAACTTCTGTTTTGAGCACTGGAGGTGTTTAGAGCCTAGCTCCTTGGGAACTGGAGGAAGTAGAGGAAAGACAAAATCATGAGTTTTGATCATGCATCTAGTTGTTTATTTCTATAGCCTTAACTTCATTTTGACCTAACAGGACAGATTTCACTTGTCTTTTGAATCTCTGGGTGTCAGCTCTGTTCATTCTGAAATATCTCTCTTCTTTGCTGCAGGCTAAGATGACAATGAAAGAAAATCATGTGACCCCCCCCATACCACTTCCTCCATAGTTGCAAGAGTTTTCTCTGCCAGCCATTTTACTTCTTCCTCAGAAGTCCTTCAAGTTTCTGCCGTTGTGATCAACACTTTATTTGCGATCAGTGAATCAGGTTTCCTCTAGCAATAGCATTTGTCTGAGTATACCATCAATTATGCCTTTTCCTTTTAAGAATTGTTTCTGATTCCCTGTCTAGAACTTGTAATGCTATCTACTCTTGCCTTTACTTCTCCTTCACATCTCCTAGTCACCAGTCAAGGACTTTCTTTTCTCCCTACAGATAAGAGTTATGCAATTTGGGAGTCTTTTAGACAGACCCACTGAAGTGGTACCCCAATTGCCTCATCCTGCATCCTTGTTCAGCATGGAAGAAGCCTGAGCAGTCTGCGTCCGGATTCCCTATCCACAAGCTAGGTAACTTCTTCAGAGGATGGTGTGGTAAGAATAGAAGGTAGGAATTGGCTAGGCAGTTAGGGTAAAAAGACACCAAAGAAAAGTAGCCAGTTTCTTGGCTAAAAGTCAAAATGTCCTTGGGCATCTTAGCAACATACTCTGTTCCAAGGGCCAAAAATGTCAAAAGTGTTTGGGAGTTTTTATCTAATCCCTAGAAGATTTTAGGGTTACCTCTTCAGGGAGGATGTTAGACTAGCAAAAAGCC
>NW_008360330.1:3635166-3653254 GCF_000622305.1 Nannospalax galili | reverse complement strand
AAAGAAAGAAAGAAAGAAAGAAAGAAAGAAAGAAAGAAAGAAAGAAAGAAAGAAAGAAAGGAGAGAAAGAGAGAAAGAGAGAGAGAAAGAGAAAGAGAGAAAGAAAGAAAGTTTCTTAGAAAGAGAGAAAGAGAGAAAGAGAGAAAGAGAGAGAAAGAAAGAGAGAGGGAGAAAGAGAGAGAGGGAGAGAGAAAGAGAGAGAGAAAGAGAGAAAGAGAGAGGGGGAGGAAGGAAGGAAGGAAGGAAGGAAGGAAAGAAAGAAAAGAAAAGAGAAAGAAAGAAAGAAAGAAAAGAAAGAAAGAAAGAAAGAGAAAAAGAAAGAAAGAAAGGGAGAGAACATGAAGTTGTCAGAAAAAAAAAGTGATGGGGAGCTATGGGAGGACTTGGAGGGGAGGGAGTGGGCGTGGATTTGATCAAAACACCTTATATGCATGTATGAAATTCTCAATAAATTTTTTAAAAATGGAAAAAAAAGAATTGTTTGCCATAAGTCTGTGTCTGTCACCAGAGAACATTTCCTAGTAACATTAATGCTAAGAGAGTTAATGAGTGCTAATAAATGGTAGACTGAAAGTGTTTTTGTCAGGTACAGTTGTCCTGAGAGGGACATTTTATTGGATCCAGGCATCTATGCATGTATCATGGATATAAGACAGTATTTATATTGCCTTTGTTTATTTGTAATATAGGACATAACATAACTGTGTTCAGTTTACAGTTTACAAGATACCAGAATGAGATTAAAATTAAAACGAAATAAGGAAGGATGATACAGTGTATTTGTCTTGCCAATTTTTTCCCTTCGGTATAGAGCACATACTGATTCAGCCAGTAGTTCAAGGTTTTCTTAGTCTACCTGAGCATCACTAGATGTAACATATGGGTCCATTTGTGTACCGAGTCATAATAGTCCTCCTCTTCAAGTCACTGGGCTTCTTAGTTCCACCCAGGGAGTAAGAGTAGGAAGAATACTGAAGTTCCAGAAATGCTACTATAAACACAGTCTGATCCTGGCTAGATCAATCCTCCTCAGTAGGAAAGATCAGTGATAACAGTCCCAATGAACTATATCCTAATTTGAAATACCGTTTTCATTGGCTATCTAATATTCTATTTTCAAGTTCACTTACATCTCTGCTTTACATAATATAAAAATGAATATATAAACACATGCTCAGACATACATACATACATACATACATACATACATATATACCTATGGCCAAATGTTTATTAATGAAGGGATATGGATATGTTCTGAGAAATTTATCCTTAGGCAATTTTGTCATTATATGAAAAACATAAAGTGTACTTACACAAGCCTAAAAATATGGGTCAGTCCCTCAGTGTGATCAAGAAGGCAGTAAACACAAGATGTTTGAGGCTGCTGCTGTCATTACATGTGTAGTGTTTACAGAAAATGTTTTTAAAATAGGGTTCACTCTAAAATAATGTTAAAAGTATACCATAGTAAATACATAAACCAATGACATAGTCATTTATTATCATTACTAAGCATTGTATGCTGTATACAATTGTGCACATAACACTTTTATATAACTGCCAGCTCAATGAGTTTCTTTATGCTAACATCATTACAGACACCTGAATATCCCATTATGTTGTGATGTTATGATGGTATGATATAATTAGCTGACAGAAAATTTTCAGCTGCATTATAATCTTACAGAGCCACCACAATATATTTAGTCCGTTGTTGATTGAGAAGTCATTATACAGTGCATGGATGCGTGTGTATGAATGAGTCACAAAGACAAATTCTTCATATACTTTGGATCTAGTTTTAGAAAAGTCTAAGAATGCATTCACACTAATTTTTTAAGCCCAATAATGTGGCTGGAGAGATGGTTCAGTGTTTAAGCACGTGGGCTGCTTTCCTAGAGAACCTGAGTTTAATTTCCAAAACCCACATCAGGTGGCTCGCAACCACCTGTATCTCCAGCTCCAGGGGATCCAATGCCTCTGACCTCTGTGGGGACCTTCACTCACATGCACATACCCACACATAGACACACACACACACACACACACACACACACATGATTAAAAATAAAAATAAATCTTTAAAAAAAAGTAAAAGCCTAAGAATGATCCAGGAGCCATGTAGATCAAAGTTACTTGGGCTGAATGCAAACTCTCATGAGAATTCCCCATGATTTGTTTTATCTGTGGTCCTTGTCCTGAATGGAACATCAAAGGCAGAGGATCATTGAAACTTCTGGATTCAGGGAAGCTCTATAACCTTTACATTCCAATATGATTTCATTTACAAACCATGGGGGAGATAACATAGACTCTTCCTCTGGTTGTATGGAAAAACTTCATGGTGTCATGTAGACACATGAGATTATTTCTAATAAAATATAAGTGTAATATTTTCATAGTTTCATGTAGTGTCTTCATGACTTTTTAAAATCCTTCAAGGTATACAGATACTAACTTTTTAATGGAAAAAAAAAGGTACAAAAGAAAAATGCCAATGAAAAAATGACCTCCAGATTGGAGAAGTTGAGAGGCAATGGTATTGATTCCTTCGGGACAAAAAGACAGAGTTACAAAGAGAAAATTTATTGTAGGTAGGAAATGAGAAGAAGTGGTGAAATGGAAATAACACTGAGACAGATTTCAATAGACAGAACAGAAAGTGGTAACTAAAACAGTCACTGGATTATACTAGACGCTAAATTCACTCTGCATTGAGGACTTGTGTCATAAGTTAGAGAGAGGAGGTAGATAGGGCAAAGCATTTCAGGTGATAACCAAGGACACTTGCTAGTCTGGAAGGGAAGGCCCAATGTATCAGTATACCATGACCAGGCACCAACTGGTCAGTAAGTGAGGGAGAGGAAAAGCAGTACTTAAAGGAATGGTATTTTAAGGGAGCCATTTATCAATATTAGCAAGAGAGTTATCCCACATTTAAAATATCTCTTTTTGTAGAAAATGTTAACTTCATTAATCAATAAAAAAATGTTTATTGTGGACTTACCTTGTGCAAGACATTGCCTCCTCTAGATTCCCAGACCACTCTAGATGGAGTGTCTGGGAACACTTCTCTGAACAGATCATATGTAAGTTGGCAGCAGAAAGGTAAGGAACCATGTACAGAGCTGTAAGACAACGAACCAAATCAGTGAAGGCCCAGTAAAGACAGATATGGCAGCTCCAGAGGTCGAAGCAGTGTGACACATTCTAGAAGCTGGTAACTGATAGCCTTTGTGGGCATTCACGTGATATTGATGAGGAATGAGGGACAATGTACAGTTAGAGATCAAAATGCCAGCTTTATTGCTGGGAGTAAAAACAAACTAGGACTAAGGACATGGCAGAAGTCTCTGGGCAAGTTGGCAAGTTGTGTTTGCTAGTATACCTCAGAATTAAACTTGCCCACCCTGATCGCAAGATAACAGCCTCCCCAATGGGATCTGTATCTGAAGTTTACCCCACAGAGAAGCAGTGAATGAATCTTCTCAGTGAGCACGCTGTCACTCAAAAGTAGAGAAAAGAAGGGACTGATCCATATACACTCAGTTCCCCTTCCCAGTCTGACCTGAAATTCCCCCATCAAAGGACTTCTCCCTCAGGAAGTTGACTCAAATAGTAATACCTTCACTGGGAAACCTAAATCCAGAGAAGAGAGGTCGTCTAAGACCTATCCTTAGGTCTGTGCCTGACTGTATGTTAGGACAAGGGAGGGCAGAAGGAGTAAGTAAGATGCAATAGTAGAAAGGAAGGGACCTTGGCTTTGAGGGAAGAAATCTCTCACAATCCTCATCAGCATGTTTTTCCTTTGGATGGGGACAACAAACAGCATCTACCACTCATCAGGGATTGTGACAGATTGGTAAGGTAGCCTGTTTTGGTTTGGGTCATAGTTAGAAGGGAAAACAAAAGTCACTCAGGGTTTAAGCTGTGCTAGTGTTTCCTTTAACTCATTCCAGCTATGGAGGACGCACAAATGCAGGCATATGGCTGACCTCTGTGCTCCCCATCTTCCCCAACAGTAGTAACCCTTGGTGGCTGCTTTTGTATCTATCCTTAGCATCTGATTCCATTACAGAATTGGAATTGTTACTGTTTGACTTACTGATTTATAAGGTTCAGAATAAAGCGTTTGTGGAGTTCAGTCCAACAAAAAAGTTACCTCACCCCTATTTTATCCGAAACCTCTATCATCCTTCCCTAAACAGAGCTGTTGCTGGGCAACAACCTAAACAGAGAGGAAAACAATCCTGCTTGGAGTGAAAACAGCCCTCCATCCTTTGGGAAAGCAGTCTGGGCTCAGTCTAATTCACATGCAGTGAAAGCCTGCTTATCCCACTATTCCCTGTTGTGTCCCTCAGGATCTATTACAGTGGATTTCTTTGCATTTGTGGCAAGCAGAAATGGGATAACCCAAGCCAGACAAGCTGAGGTTGAGTTTCAGCCCAGGAAGGCTGAGTACTATTCTCTGGTAAGTCATTGCAACTATACCCAGTCGTGAAGAGCTGAGTCGGTCCAGTCAAAAAGGACTATTTAGTATACACTGACTAATGCCTTCAAAAAGACAATTATAGTCCCTTTTTAAAAATATTTTAATTTTCATAAGGCATGCATAGTTCCAAAGAGTCAAATAGTTCTATGAGGTTTATAATAAAATCCTCAGTCCCTTATCCCAACCCTAGATTCATTCCCCAGAAGCAACCACACTCACTTTCAATTATTTTAATCTTTCCTTTGGCAGTTACCTCAATAATTTTAAATTATGTGCTTACACTGTTAGTTTTTCAATTTTAGGCATAATCTATCAATTTTTCTACTAGTATTTGGCTGTCCGATGTACGCACACATGCACAAACACACACACACACACACACAGAGTTTTCCTAGTGTCATTACACACAATATCTTCTGAGGTTATTATGCCTTTTTTCTAATGTAATTTTCCCCTGAATTTAGTTAATAATTTGCCTAAAATATTCTCTTTACTTAGACATTCGACTTTCCAATTCACCTGCTCCGAACTTGTTCTTGGTGTAATCTATTGGCCTCCCTGTTCTCCTGGGCTACTCTGTCCTTGTGTGGCCATCTGATGGTGCTGTTGAGTTCTGCTTCCCAGCCATTCTAAAGGATTTTTTTTTGTCATCCTTTGGGTCTTGCATATGCATCTTCATGTTAGGTTTCCTAATACTGTAGGTCTCATTTCTCCCTTTATTGATTTGCTCTCATATCTTCCAGTACCTGTCCAAAGGTGGCATGTGTCGGAGGTGAACTTCAGATAACTTTTATCACTGGAAAACATAGCACACTTTATACTTTCCTCCCTGATAGACAGAACAGAGAAACAGTTGTCATCTATATTGTTTTCTGGATTCCCATATGTTGTTGGGAAGGTGGGGCTGTTTGAATCCCAAAGTTTATTTTCGATGTTGCTTTATTTTTCTCTCTCTTCAGAAATCAGGGGTTTTCTCAGTTTTCCAACATCCAAATGCTTAATATTGCTATATCTATTAATCAATACTTATTCATAATACTGGACAAGTAATCTGTTTTTACTCTAGAAACTTGCATCTGTCAGTTCCTAGAAATTTTTTCCAATACATTCTCCAATATTTTTCTCTTCATATTTCTTTTCTGGTACATGTTTTGGATCCACATGATGGAGTAGGTTGTTTCCTTGTTTCCTTATATTCTTTTGTTGTCTTGTTCTCTCTGAAATATTTTCTCAACTTTGCAGGAATATTTCATTCGTAATTGTAGTTTTCCCTCTAGTAACTTCATTTTGTTCTCTGAAGATTCACTTTTGTGGCTTCTTCTTTGTTTTATAGAAGTAAGGATTGAGTGATGGTTGAGGTTACAAACTGAAGGAACAGCTTGCCTCGGTACCAACTGCAGCATCACTACCTAACCTGCCATGTGACCCTTGACAGTATACTTAACCCCCATGTGGGTCAGTTTTTGAACTCTAAAATGGAGAGAGTTCCAGCGCTCACTTCATACAGGTTTGCTACAAGGACTCTTAGTTTGAAAGCACTTGCAGTGGTGTCTTGTGCATAGGAAGTGTGCAGCCCACAGTAGCTGTGACTGTTATGCAGGAAATAGCTTCTCTTGTCTTTCTGAAGATAATAATTACAAGGGTTTCTCTTGAAAATACTCTTTTCCTTTCCTCTTCTCCTCTCTTTGTACTTTTTGCTTGTTTGTAGTTAGATGGTTGTTTGGGGCTCTTTGTTTCATGCTAGAGGCTCTCCTGAAATAATTTGTGTTGTAATAAACAGTGATGAATTTTTTGTTTTATTTTGTTTGGGGACAGGTTCTATTTTCAATATATATGTATTTTAATATGTGTAGTTCGATATATATTACTGGATCTTTATGAACTGCATATGATACATCTTAATCATATTTAGACCCCCTTTGCCATCTTCACCCCTCATAGTCCCTCCACTGGATTTGATGCATTCTGTGATATATGTTAAGGCCTATTGAGTCAAGTTTGCATCCCCAGATGTCCCTCGGTGTGAATTCATCCACTGGAACATGGTCAGCTGATTTAGCATCACTCCCTTAGAGAAAACCAACGTTCCCTCACCTAGCAGTGACCCAGCCAATAGTTCCTCAGCTAAGGTTGGAGCTTGTTACCCATTTCCCCACTTCTATGCTGGACTTTTGCCTGGTTTGAGCTTCCATGGGCTTTGTGCATGCTGTCACCATTGCTATAAGTTCATATCAAGTTCCCAGAAGCCTGGAAAACTCTGTTTCTTTGTGGTTGTTCACCACCACTGGCTCTTACAATCTTTCTACACCTTTTCCATAAAGGTGTGGCAGCTTCTTATATATTCTGGTCTAGCTTTGCACTTCTTTTATAGCTGAAGTTGACCTTGAACCCGATCCTCCTATCCCCCACTTATCAGGGTGTACCACCAGAGCTAACAGTGAGGAGTTAAAACACTGATTGGATGCTCTGTTATGTTTGTTGAAAGTTTTGCTGTAGGTATTGTACTTTGCTTTTCACTGTAGTCCTCAGCATTGTAGATTTCTTGCCTATGGATACAAGGGTAGCCAGAGTTCCCAAAACTGAATGGGGTAGGCAGCCGGGTCTTGTGGTTAATGATGTAAACATTCACATAAGCCCCTCTTCAATAGATGCTACTGCTGCTCAGACATTCCATGTCTGGTTTCCCACCAGGGTTGAAGCAGAAAGTCACCTAGTTTTACAGAAAATTTGATTAGGGTCTGGGGTCTATATGCTTCTTATAGACATTTAACAGTTATCTTGCTTTCATCTCTGCCTGCACGCTCTTGTTTAGAGATATTTTGGTCTATATTTCTCAGGCTCTTCTGGGCTTCTGAGGCACGAGACCTGCCTACTTCTGGACTTCCACTTCAGGCTTAGTTTCCATTATGCTAAGTTCATTATCAACTTGTTCATCTGTTTCTAAGTCTGGAATTCTGTGTCTATGTTCCTGTTTCATTTTCAATTTGTTCTTATGAACACATACAATTTTTCTGTTGGTTGATAGATAGATACTTTTGTTATCCATAGTCAGGGTCTTGACCAGTTGTTTCTAGGTTCTTACCCTCTTATCGAAGAACTGATACAAAGACTCACACTAATTACAAAGTAGTAAGGAAGCTTTATTCAAACAAAAGTGATACAGATAAAAACAAACACATTGTCAAGAATGACTGGGGGGGCATGTGAATGAGGGTAATCAAGGGGACCTGATTATTGTTTGAAGCTTCCTTTGAAGGTATTCAGGAGAAGGAGGAGTTTGATTACTAAGAGGTGTACTGTGGGTAGTTCTCTGGTTTAATTGACAGGCTTGGATTATGTAAAATTGCATGTCCCTTTTCTTGACATACATAAATGCCCAATTACGGATAGGAATAAGATAGTAAAATAGAAAATTCTCCATAAAAGCTCACTTAGAGGATACAGTTTGCCTTCTTGTCCATGCAGTCCAAATGAGTTCAGATCAGATTGGCCCATCTCTCTTGGTTTCAGGATATGTTCTGGGACATGTTTGAATAGAAATGAATTGTTATCAAAGAGTTGCTAAGGGGGTAACTTATTTACATTGTTTAAATCAGGTATATGAGTAACCTGATGTGGGAGAGGGCCCCAGGTTACCAACAGGTTGCTAGGTGCATTGTTTGGAGAAGGATGTGCACACATAATACATGCAGGTGTGGTCTTAGGTTGCCAAGTACATTATTAGAAGAGAGATATGTATATAACCAAGTCAAATAGAGCCCCAGGTTGCTAATCTATTCTCTATGTTTGATTTCCTGGGTTTTGTTTTTCAGTTTTTTTTTTTTTTTTTTTTTTGTGTGTATATTTTTGTGTGTGCGTATGTAGCTGGCCTGGAACTCACTATGTAGGTCAGGCTGACCTTGAACTCATAGAGATTTTTTTTTTTTTTTTTTTTTTTGAGACAGGATCTTGTTATGTACCCCAGACTAGACTATGTAGCCCAGGCTGGCTTCAAACTTGTAGCAGAACTCCTATTTCAGCTTCTGGAGTGCAAGGATTTCAGGCATATAACACCATGCCCAGCTTTTGTTTGTTTTGTAATTCTGGGGACAAAACCTAGAGCTTTTTGGGTGCTAGGAAAGCACTTTCTTTGTGTCATACCTCAGTCTCACATAGCCAGCATTTAAAGAAATCCCTTTGTTGTAATTCTGGAGTTTTCAGGAGGGTCCAAGGTAAGCATGTGTGTTTGGTCTGCCCCTGTTTACAGTGATGCTTCTTTCTGCATTTCCAGGGATTCTGAGTTCTGTGTATGGTGAACCACAGATGATGGGGCAACAGCCCAGATGATTAATAAAGAGGAAGTGCCTTGGCAGTTCCATCAGTCAGGACGCTGAGCTGCAGGCTTGGGAAGTGCTTTCTCAACCTACCGACAGGCTCTCAGTATGTGACAGTGCCTCACTTCTACGAGAATCAGTGAGACTCCAGTGAGCAGTGTGTTATCCCCATGATTCCTATCCACGGAGAACTGAAATTTATGATTTCAGTTTTCTCGCATGTGAAAATAAAAAAAGCAAATCCAGGTTTTGTTTGAGGTTCAGGTATTATAAACTGTAAAGCTCTATATACATGGAGGGAACCGTTATATTTTAGCTGTTCCTGCTTTGTGGCTCCCACATATATCGATATGTGTCCATTTACTTCACAATGTAAACCATGGGAGGGCGAGGTTTATACTTTTCTGGCCTTCTTCCACATTAGGCTGAGTGGCTTTAGCCAAGTACATCACCTGTGGTTTACTCTGCTACTAAGTGGAGCACTGTGCATGGTACAAAATAGGTGTTTACTAACTGTTGGCTGAATTGAAAAAGCTACCTAGCAGTTGAATTAAACCTATAATTTTTTGTTTTGTTTTGTTTTGCTTTGGTTTTGATTTTAGACCAGGTCTCACTATGTAGCTCTGACTGGTCTAGAACTCTTAGACATCTGTTTGCTTCTGCCTCCTGAGTGCTGGGGTTAAAGGCATGTACTACTATGCTTGACCTTGAAACCATAATCTTGACCTCTTTAGTTATTACTTCTAAACAACTACCTACCATTAAGAAAAAATGACTTCTGTGACTTTGAAGATCCATTCTTTACAGGCTCTGAACAGCCATAGGCTGCTGATCACCACTGACCTTAAATATCTGCAGGCAGACCTGAGAAATAATACCCCACTAAGCCAGACTCTGTGTCCTATTACCTATCTCTTGGGCCATATGTTTAGCAACTTATATTTAATAAATAGAGCAGCAGAATCTGATTATACCAGGCCCTGTGATAGTTAAACTCGATTGCCAGGAAAATAGAGTTAGAATCCTGAATTGTTTTTATGAATTGCAATGGGCAATTGGGATGCCTGTTCCATATGGCGCTGACTCTGTCTGTGGCTGCACAGCCCATTCCCTGTCAGATGGTCCCACTTGGGGTCAGTGATGATTGCAGGGAACAGTGTGTGGAGGCAGGTGATCCCCAAGGGGTTCCATTAGATTTCGGCTCCTTCCCTCCGATGGCTGCTTCACTGCAGACCAATGGGCTCTGGAACTATTGGACTAGCATCCTTACATTTTAAATCTGCACATTGATATTTACAAGGCTGGCTCTATCCAGCTCTTTGGAAAGGCAGAAACAATGGTTGGAAGAGAATAAATGCTTCCTATAAAGGTTAGTGGAGATTGTTTTCATGCTTCCAAAGGCAGAGGTGGGCTCTTTTATCTGCACCAGTTCACCTGCTTCCAGCTGTCACGGTTGTGAGGAGCAGCCTCAAAACTGCCTCATGCCCAGCCCAGGGGGAGGGGTGACCTGCTGCTCAGCCTTCAGAGTGACATTTCCCTTCCTCTGACCACCCTGCCAACCCCCAAGAACAGATTTGCCTTCTTCCTTGATGCTGCCTGGGGAGTATGTGCCATCTTTTGCCCTGGTAGGAAGGGGAGGAAGCTCCTTCTCCTATCACTTAATGGAAATAATAGAAATTTCCTTAAAGCTGTTCCTTCTGGCTCACCAGTTTAGCTTATTAATAAAGCAACTCTGCAGCTCCAGGGAAGAAGAGGGCCTGGTATGAGCCTGAGGTCACTCTTTGAAAAAAAAAACTCCATTCAGATCCAGAGAACAAACACACACCTCGTGCTGTGCCCCTTGCTAAGGCTTTTGTGAATGCTTTTAGAGTCTATTACAGGGAGGCTGGCTTTGGCACATTATGAATATCAATAGCTTCCCATCACCATTCTCCCTATCATAAAGCAGCATTCATACAATATTCACCAGTGTGGTGGAGACAATAAGTCGGCTCCCACCGCAGCCCCTTTCCCTTCCTTGTCAAGAGGAATCTGCTCAGTAACGAGTGTAGGCAGCCTAGCTTGAAGTAATTACTTTGAAACCAGGACTCTTGAGCCAGCAGCCACTGCTTTGTGTGTGAGCATCACATGTCTTTCATGGGTTGCTTCCTCTCTAAAGTTCTTCCTATCATAGGGTTTTCTTTCTCTCTGTGTCACTTTCTGGGTTTCTTTTCTAAGACTCCATAGCCAGGCTAACTAACCTATAAAGGGACTTCTGAAATGTCACTGTAATCTCCTTGCTCAATGATCAGGATGATAGGTCCTTTGCTCTCCCTAGAAAAATCACATACTACTCAGCTGGAGTTGACAAATGCCTGGAAGTCATAGCACCATTTTATTTAAAAATAAAATTAAACCTCTTTGCTTGAGTGGTAAAGTCTTAATGGCCTACATAAGGTAAATGGCAATAAAGCAAAACAAGTGCTGCTTTACAACTAACCATTCATGTGAAAGAGGTGTGTGAAGTAGTGATAATAGTCATAACAACAAGGAGATATTAGAAAAGGAAGGCTGGAAATGGGGCCCATAATGGAATGTGTCTTCCCCATTAATGTGATTCCTATACAGTGCCAGCAGAACAAGGGAGAAGCATTCCTTCCTGGATGGGAAGGCTGCTCTGACCTGGCTCTCCTCTCCTAACATGGTCTTTGATTGCACAGTTTTTGGTAAGGATGAGGGTGTTCTGAAAGCTGGACGCAGGTGAGAGAAGAAGGTGGTCTCCTTGCCCTCTATCAGGGTTGTCTTTTGGATTGATGAATGAGTTACACCACTGTACTTAGACATAGTAATTCTTCTGTGGCCCAGAAAGCCATTGTCCAGGTCTTGGTCATTTCCTAAGAGCCATCTCTTATATAGGCTTCTCCCACAGATAGGTCATCTTCCTTGCAGAGCAGTTTAGAGGCATTTTAGTGTTCTCTGGGATTTAGGAATTTAAAGATATTTTTGGCCATGTGGAAGTATCTAGGACTAGTGAAGGGATTCCCCAGTTTAACTTGCCCCAAATTCCAGCAAAGTTATCCAATTTTTACAAATTTTGATTCATTATGTTTTTTTTTTAACTTTCCTCTTCTGTTATCCCCAGATTTTAGGAAAATGTTATTTAAATGCTCCCCCTGGACTCAGTTGTGTTACGGAGTTGGCACAACAGGCTTCAGGCTCCTGTTTGGTCAGCCATTGAAGAGGCCTGTCCTTGTCCCTAGACCAACAGTTGGCAGCCTTAGTAATTAACAAAAGATTTCTCCCAGGCGGCATTTTCCAAAGTGGACTGCATATGTGGGTTCTGCTCAGCTATTAGCAAGTCTTATGAAGGAAATAGTGTTGTGGTCAAACAAGTTTGGGGAATGTTGGGTTAAGCAACTTAAATTATGTTTATTTCTAGACTGACTGCTCAAGACCACTGTGGTTACTCTCTGTATCTGCTGTAGCAAATACCACAAGTGTGGTAAAGAGCAAAATTTAGGAGCTAGAAGGGAATGTGGCTCAGTTGGTAGCATGCTTGCCTCGCATGCACAACACCTTGGGTTCAATCCCTACCATCACATAAACCGAGCACGGTGGTGCATACTGGTATTTCCAGTATTTGGGAGCTGGAGGCATGAGGATCAGGAGTTCAGGGACAGTCTAGGATACTGGAGATCTTGTTTAAAAAAAATTCTCTCACAGTTATGAAGATCAGAAGATTGAAACCAGCATCACTGGGTTGAAGTCAAGGTATGGGCAGCACTATGCTGTCTCTGAGAGCTTTGCCTCTTTAGCTTTGGTAGTTGTTAGCATTTAATGTATGTGGCCACCTTGCTCCAATCTTCAAAGCCAGTGTCGTTGAATTTATTTCTGCTCCATCTCATCACCATCACCTCTGTGTGTATAAAAGCTTATGTTATGGTTTGGGTCTGAAATGTTCCAAAGGGCCATGTGCCGAGTGCTTGGTGTGTAGTAGTATTCAGAAGTGATTAGATCATGGCACTTATCACTTCATTGATGGGGTGATCTGCAGATAGATTCATAACTAAATGGACTATTAAGAGGTGATGAAAGCTGTAGGATGTGGGGTCTAGTTGAAGAAGTAGGTTACTAGGGACATGCCTTATGATAAAATATAGATGCTTAATCAGATCAATCCAGCTGCCCTGTTCATGTGGATCTGTGGCTTACTGTACTAAAAAAGGTGATACTTTCCTCAACTCTGAAGATCCTGCCACCTAGGTAAAATATTAAAAACATCAGAAATTATATAGGATCATATGAGCTATTCTCTGTATGCAAAGTATCTCTAAAGAATAGTAAAAAATAGTAAAAATATTATATTAGGGGTATCAAGACCTGGATTGGATTGTCGGCTCCCCTATATATAAGTTAAGTAACCCTGGAGAAGTAATTTAAACTCTTAGAAGTCTCAGTTTCCTCAACTATGAAATGAGCTATTAAGCATGCCTACCACATTGCATTGTATGAATAGTGTGTGTAAAAGTATGGCATTAAATGTAGAACATTATATAACCTAAGGATCACTTTTATTCTGTGAGCTTCAGAATTTGAAAAGAAATTTTTGATCTTTTAAGATAGTTTTGATGATGGTTAGGGAGAATTCTACTGGCGATCAACTTAATCTTACTCAGAAATGGCCCAAAGAAACATACCTGTGCTTTCCTTCCCATTGTTTGTTTCCAGTGCTTGGAATGTAATTCGTGCTCAGTAAATGTAGAGTGAATGAACCCTCCTTGCCCAGATCTCTTCTCCTGGAAACTCCTTCTCACTGTCAGAATTCTGACTGGAAGTGTCCTTGTGACACCACCTACAACATTAGCCCTCAAATGGGGATCTAGGGAGTAGCAGAGGCTGGCTCACATGAGAAGCAGCTGGACACTCAGTGAACACAGTTGTCAGGTAACACCCCGGGGATTCTGAACCAGTGGGCTTGAGGGGGCACCTGGGTAGTCTTCATTCTAACAGGTTTTCCCTGGTGATGCTATATAGTTGGTTCATACACTGATCTAGCCTCTTGTACCACCTTCTCGTAGAGCTACTCACCAGACCCCACAGTAAATGTTTTCTTTTTTAAAAATCTGCATGGAATTCGTCACTAGAGAAACTCTAGGTGCTGTGTGGTCATATGAGACAGCTGAGGATCAGAGAAACTTGTTTCTTGTTTGAGCCATCCATTATTCATGCAAACATTCACTGTATACATGCTACCTATTTGTCAACATTGCTTCTAAGATCGGTTGTCATCACAACCCCCTTGATTTAAAGCCTCTCATTTCTCCATTTTTCTTTGAATAAATAAAGATTTGGAATTATTGGATTTTCAGCCTTACTATTGGCTTTTGTCTTTTCCAAAAATTATCTCAAAAGTAAGAAGGAAGCTTTTCTTCCCTTAAATGATGAATTACTGAACACCTCGAAGTCATGGATCATACAGTTATGAGAGGCCTTGGAATCTCCAGTCCACAGAAGTATAAGGAAGCATCACCTGCCTTCCTCAATTACAATTAAACAAAACCAGAATCAGGAACACTGAATGAATTTCTGAATATCAGAAACAGAAAACAGAAGGCATAGGTCTCCATCTCCCATCTCTTTTTATTTCTAAAGTAATCTTTATTCAGGAGATTTTATTCTAAAATAGTGTATGCGAGAGCAATGTTTTTCCACTTCAAAAATACTACCCTTCAAATATTCATTTGACTAGCTTGACAAATGGGTCTGTTCTTTCTGAGGGACTCATAATTACTTATTGACATCTGATACTCACCAGTGTACATTTATAAATATCACATTGCCCTAAAGAAAGCCAGCCAATATCTATTAAGTGTGAGATGAGTAAAATGTTTACTGTAGAGTGTAGCAGCTGTGATCTCAGCAGACCACCAGAGAGTGCCTGGCTTTGGCCTGCCTCTGGCATAGGGGTTGAGAATGTCAGGGGACTGCCTGAGAGCACCTAGATCCTGCCTCCCACATGAGCTTCCCCTAATTGTGCCATACCCATCCCCTACCTGGGATTTCTTGAGGCCCCTCCCAAAGTCCCATGGCAGACCTGCCTTTGATAAGCTAAGGCTGAGATCCTAGCAGGCATCCAGAGAGGGGGGACTCTGACCTCCATCAGTACAGCAGCTGTGATCTCAGCAGACCTCCAGAGAGTGCCCAGTTCTGGTGTCCCTCTGGCATAAGGACTGAGAACACAGCAAACCAAATGAGAGTCCCCAAATCACCCCCCTCTCTTAGGGAATTTCCCAAATTTTCTCTGAGTTCCTGCTAATAGGGGTTCAAACCTTAGAAGGAAGCTTGAGTGTACCTGAAATGGAACCTGACTTGGGCTTCTGTGGGTGCTCCTGAATAGCTGATCTGAAGCCATCAGTTCCCTCCAAAATAAAACCCGAGAGAACCTGAAACCTCTACCAACCAGCTTTATATAACCAATAAGGAAAGGACGTAGGCACCCCGCTAATACAAACAGAAGCATACTTCAACTTAATTCTCATATCAGAATCATAAAAAACAAAAGAAATCCACATGCCAAAATCACAATGAAAGAATACTAAAACGGAAAGCCAAAACACTGTCCCCACAAAACTCCACCAGTCCTGTAGAAGAGTTCTACAAGGAGAACCCCCTAGAGATAATCCAGGACACTGAATTTAAAAGAACAATCATAAAGATGATCTAGGAATTCAACAAATTTAATGAACACATGAACAAAAAAATCAAAGAACTAGAAGAAGATTGGGATAAACTTCTGAATGAATTCACAAAAGAGACAGAAACATTGAAGAAAACTCAAGCAGAAATGAAGAAGGAAGCATAAAACTCAATAAGACAACTTGAAACAATAGGGGAAAGCCTCACTGCAAGAATGAATGAAATGGAAAACAGAATATAAAGATGAAGATAAAGAAGATACAGATGAAGAATTAGAGCACTCAAGCAAAGATTATGGAAAATTAAAAAAAAAAACAACAAAGGAATGGAATATGCAAGTGATGTGGGACACCATGAAAAGACCAAATCTACCTATCATAGGAATAGAGGAAGGAAAAGAATTTCAGGTTAATGGTATTGACCAGATCTTAGAGGATTGTAGAAGAGAATTTCCCAAAATTAAGGAAAGACATCCCTATACAAACATAGGAAACACATAGAACACCAAATAGACAGGATCAGAAAAGAAACTCCCCATGACATATAGTAAAAACACTAAATGTACAGAACAAAGAGAGAATACTGAAAGCAGCAAAAGAAAAACAAGTCACATACAAAGAAAGCCTATCAGAATTACAGGTGACTTATGAATGAAAACTACGAAAGCCAGAAGGGCCTGGACCAAGGTATTTCCAGTTCTACATGACAATAGATGCCAGCCCAGAATACTTTACCCAGCAAAAATGTCTATTATAGGTGAGGGGGAAAGAAAAATCTTCCATGACACGGATAGACTGAAAGAATACATGTCTACAAAACCAGCCCTTCAAAGGATACTTGAAGCAATACAGAGAGCAGGGAGAGAAACAGCTACACCCCAGGGGCAACAAAAGAAAATAAATAAAGGTATAACTGTGGAAACACAAAATTAGACAGAGAACACAAACAGCAATCAAAATGATGGCAACCAATACATACCTTAAATATCAATGGACTGAACTCCCCAGTCAAAAGACACAGGCTAAATGAATGGATTAAGAAATAAAATCCATCTCTTTGCTGTCTACAAGAACCCCAACTCACCTTCAAGGACAGGCACTACCTTAAAGTAAAAGAATGGAAAAAAATATTCCAAGCAAATGGCACTAAGAAACAAGCAGGGGTTGTAATTCTAATATCAGACAAAATAGACTTCAAAGTAAAACTACTCAGAGGAGATAAGAAAGGTCACTTCTTTCTGATCAAAGGTACAATTAACCAAGAAGATGTTACAATCCTTAACATATATGCACCAAACTCTGCTGCACCCAAAGTCATAAAAACAACATACTACAGGACTTTAAGACACAGATTAACCCCAACTCAGTAATAGCAGGGGACTTCAGTGCCCCACTGCCTCCATTAGACAGGTCAACTGGACAGAGAGCAAACAGAGAGACATCTGAATTAAATGATACCATACAGCAAATGGACCTAACAGACATCTTTTGAATATTCCACCCAAGCACCAAAGCATACACTTTGTACTTAGCACTCCATGGAACTTTTTTCAGAAACTGACCACATCGTAGGCCACAAAACAAACCTCAACAAATACAAAAAAAATTTGAAATAATTCCATGCATCCTATCGGACCACAATGCACTAAAGCTCAAAATCAACACTGGACAAAGCCCTAGTCACTACACTCCTAAACAATGAGTGGGTCAAAGGAGAAATTAAGAAAGAAATAAATGACTTAACATTGCTACTCAAGACACTTGAAAAGCAAAAGCAAATGAAACCCAAACCCAGCAGACAAGAAGAAATAACAAAAATCAGAGCAGAAATTAATGAAATACAAACAAAGGAAACAATACAAAGAGTCAACGAATCCAAGAGCTGGTTCTTTGAAAAGATAAACAAAATTGATAGACCCTTAGCCCAGTTAACCAAAAGAAAGAAAGACCAAATCCAAATCAACAAGATCAGAGATGAAAGAGGAAACATCACAACAGACACCCAAAAGATCCATTATAAGGGAATATTTTAAAAACCTACATGCTAGTAAATCTGAAAATCTAAAAGAAATGGATGGATATCTAAAATCATGGGAACCACCAAAGTTAAACCAAGAAGAGATCAAAAGTTTAAACAGACACATAGCATATAAGGAAATTGAAACAGTAATACAAAGTCTCCCAACTAAAACCAGCCCAGGCCCAGATGGATTTACAGCAGAATTCTACCAGACATTTAAATAAGACCTCCAACCAATACTAGTTAAATTATTCAAAATGATAGAAACAGAGGAAAAACTCCCAAATTCCTTCTATGAAGCCAGCATCACTCTAATACTCAAACCGGGTAAAGGCACAACCAAAAAAGAAAACTATAGACCCATATCCTTAATGAACATAGATGCAAACATTCTCAACAAAACACTTGCAAACCACATATAGACAAACATCAGAAAGATCATTCACCATGATCAAGTAGGCTTTATTCCAGAGATGCAGGGATGGTTCAATATATGCAAGTCAATAAATGTCACTAATCATATAAATGGACTCAAAGACAAAAACCACATTGTCATCTCAATAGATACAGAAAAGCCTTTTGACAA